>NC_056744.1:132416146-132561146 GCF_019279795.1 Protopterus annectens
CTCATTTCATAATACAATTTCACAGTGAAGTTCATTGTTATTAGTATTAAGTTGGTTAATTTTACGGATAAGCATAAACAGATGTATTTTGTAAAGTAATAAAAAAATGAAGATGTGGTTTTCACCTTTTATGAAAGAAACCTTTTTTCTTTTCTATTTTCCCATTCATAGCTCTAACAGCACTTCCAAAGCCTTGTCATACAAAAAGTAATAAATAAATGAATAAATACCATGCACCTACTCAATCTGTCTCACTCTGTGATTCATATAAAATACTCTCTCCCCCGCTCAATCACAGTCTCCATTTCCATTACAAGAGAAGGATTACAGTACATACATAGTTAATGAACTGAACTGTCAAAACCAGTCTGATATATTCTACTCGACAGAGCAGTTGCTGGTGACCTGCCTTGAGGAATATCCTGAGAATACAAGTTCAACACCATGAGTAATATAAGCAGACACACACTATGGTTTAGTGTGTGGCCACCGATGAAGACATTTGGCTGTGTGGAATAACAGTCAAGGTTAAATTATAAATCCATGAAACCAGTAATGACTGCCCTGACCCTTCTTACATTACTTCATTAATACATAACTGTATCTGTACAATACTAACACAGGGCACAGAGCATAATTTTACATTGACAAAAATAAGTTGCAGCACTTAAAAATAAGCTGTATTTCATAGCCAACAGCTGACCATACTTCTGATTTATCGTTTACTAAGGAAACACAAAAGTCAAATAATATGGTTGTGCAAGTAAAATGCATCACAACTCCTCCAGAAAGGCAAAGTTATGATGAAAAAGCAATCAGTACCAAAACTGTTCATTCATTAAGAGTTTCTGCATGAAACTATAAATCCATAAAGGCAAGCTTAAATAAGTTATGAGCTAGGCAAAAATCGATAATTAACAGATGCGTTCATTTCATCTAACTAACCTTTGGGAAGTGGTTACACCCACTGAAGCAAAAGTATTGCAATTTCTTAGTTTTAATGCAGGAAAAAATGCAAGGAGAAAAAGAATTGGTACAAAATCTTTTAAACGGATCTACATAACAAACATACAGTTTGATGATGCAGTCCATAAAGCACACATCCAGACATGAACTTAACATGAAGCACACAGGCAAAGTAGCTTTTGAAGTACAGTCATGTAATTTATGATGTTTTCAATATTTCTGTACTAATACAATGCCTTTTATATATTCCACTGTGTACTACTCTGTGTTCATGCCAGTTTCAAAACATACAAATATAGCGTGACTTTAATATGAAACTGTACTAGAACTAGATGTACAGTTTCATGTCACAACATAGTTACTTTGAAAAGACTGACTATTCATATCACAAATGTAGCATGGTTATCGAAGAAACTGTAAAGAGGCAGCCATTATTAGTCAAAATCAGATTAATGGATTTCAGTAGAACTACAAGCATGTTTTTAAAGACTCAATATAATATCACAGACAGGCAGCACATAATCTACAGAATAAAGCAGGGACCCAAATGTGAAGCTTATATATACTTCCTTCAGATATATACTACAGCAAAATGTGCTCTCATATATGTAGGGTAGAATTGAGACATATCAGCCGTTATAATAACAAGAAACAAGACATACAGCCGTTATAACATCAATGAAAAAAAACATGCTTTCAGAGCAGAAATTGTTTCTGAAAGGGTTATACAAACTATGGAGAGGAATTACTGTGCATATAGCATACCTTAATCTTACCAAGACATTTAATACAACACCACATGCACCTGAAGTAACCTGACAGAGACAATATTTTATCCTGAGGCAGAAAGGCTTTTTGTTGGACCAAGCTCAGATCTGCCCCCCATATAAGGTAACTCAGGTAGTGGGTCATAATTGTGACTTTTGGGTGTTCAGCGCAAGACCCACTTTCTAAAAGCAGTCCATAGTGATTTGCATATCTCTTTGGAACTCTTCTGTTGAGACTGCCTAAATCAGGCAGTCACCCAGATAAGAGTAGATATGTACCTCTTTTGTCCTGTATGAGGCAATTATTAATGCCAAGCATTTAATAAACACTGGGGGCAATAGTAAGTCAAATAGTAATAGACAGACTTGGAAGTGGGATCTCTCTGAAATGAAGGAGCTTTCTGCATTTCTGCACAAATGGGGGTGTGGAAGTTGGTGTCCTTCAGGTTGAAAGTTGCCATCTATGCCCCTGGTATAATGTGAGGTAAAGGTTTGTGAAGAGTACTGACTTTGAATTTAGGGACCACTAAGATCTTATTTGGTTTTGAAAGGTCTAGGATGAGTTTCCAGGACCCTACCTTTCTTGGTGGCAGGGAGAGCCTGTTGTAAATCCCTACACCTGCTTCTACCAGTGGAACAAGTTGATTAGATCTGTGCTGTAAGAGTGCCTCTGAGAGGGGATCAGATGTCTCTGCTGCTTTGGGACTGGGTGGATTTCTAAGAATGGAGTAACCTTTCTTTGTAACTTTGTGCACCTGTTTGTCTTTGGTGATTTGTTCCTAGTGAACAGGAAAAGCCTCTCCCTAGTTTCTGAGGTGTTATGGGGAGGGATAGGGTTGGGCTGGGATTTTGTTAGGTGGGAGGTGAATGGGATAGTCGCAGCGGATTCCTACTGGGTTCTGTCTCATTAGACCCTCCAGCTCTCTGTTGAGAATTATGTTGCTACTTCCTATTCATTTGGTCTCCCCCTTCTAAGAAGCTTATACTTTTCTTGTTTGGGGAGATGGGCTATGACTTACTGGGATGATTCTTACTGCATCTTGGAAATGGGGAGGTAGAGTTTCTTGACCGACTTCCTGGTCTTCCCCTTTTTATCCAGTCTCTAAAACACTTGCTGATGGGAAACCAAAAAGAAACTCCTTCTCTAGAGGTGCATTAAGGAGGTTTCTTTTAATATGATCTGACAGGGGTTGTTTCCTCAGCCATGCAAGCCTGTAAGTAACAGACCCCGAGGCAGTTACACTACAATATACATCTAAATCACCAAAGGCACATTTGATTGAGACAGTGTTTGGGCACCTGCAGGGAAATATTATTCATGTTCTGAATGCCCGTCCTGAGCTGCTAATATTTGATCCTCTCTGCCTTAGATTTAATCTGTTCCTGTATTGACTCAAGGTATTAGATCATGTGAAAGTGGAAGAGTTCAGAACTCTCATTGTCAAGGTTAAGGATTCATATGTTTCTTGAAAAACTAGCCTAGCATTCTACTTTTCCTACTATTCATCGAGGGATTTTCAGATGAAGGCCCTAGGAATATCTTGGGGGACTCCAGAGACACCACAGTCCACCACTGTATTCTTATCAAGTTCTTATGGGAGTCTAGCACCCTCTGAATGTGGACTTATAGGAGTCTAGCAGTCTCTGGAAGTGGGCTTATAGGAGTCAAGCACTCTCTGGAAGTGGGCTTATAGGAGTCAAGCACTCTCTGGAAGTGGGCTTATAGGAGTCTCGTACCCTATGGCAATGGTCGGGCATACTGGTAGCATGAGGGAAGAGAATTAGGCTGCAGACATACGTGAAAGAACACACCATCCAAGACTGCATGGATTACAGCAATGACTATGCGATCCCTGAATTCCATGCACAATTTCCTTTTACAGGAAAGGCTGCCTGGATTTATGAAATTTGTCTCCAGTCTGACAAGGTCCTGTGCAGAAACCTGGGATGAGCATGTAGGTTGCATGGGCATCATAGGCTACTGCAACCTCGGTTACTACTTTTGTTTGGGTGTCAAAAATTGGGTCTTGTGGATGACAAGGACTCAGATCATGGGCAGGTGTCCATGACCTCAATACTGTCCCTTGGGATATCTTCCCTTACTATAATTAGAGGGATTACACTCTCTCCCTCCATAACCAGCATACAGGCATCCAAAGCTGGGGCCTGCAAAGTGGCTCTGGACCTAACCAATAGCAGTCTGGTTTCAGCTCATAAGGATGGCAATGGTGGCCTCCAGAAAGGACACACCAGAGCAATCTGACCCACTAATCATTGGTAAATGGGGATGCAAAACTATTTCACCCATATTGATGATTCTAAGCCATAGTGGGGAGTTGTACATCATGTGAATGCCATTGGCCTACTTGACTTTCTTCTCTTTCAAAACACTGACTTTCCTCGAAAATACAAAGAAAACTTGGGAACTAGCAGATGCCATAGTGTGCATAAGCCTACGAATATATTCATTAAGATAACTACTAAGTGAGTCAGCCCTATGCTTAATAGTGCTTTCATTAAAGTAGGCTCATTATTTGCAATTAAGCACCATACCCTGGGCCTAAACAGAACAGACAAGTGAAAGTCTACATGCAGAATTTGCTTTAGAGTCAGTTATTCACTTTATATCAAAAGGAGAATAAGGATCCTGAACTCTTTACACTCAGGCCTGTCCACTGGAAATAAAATAAGAACATACGAAGATAAGCACTTTCGTTTCCTAAAATTAAAACTTCTTCAGATAAGTTTACAACAGAACAAAGCCTTTTTTATATAAACCATTAATTGAATGAACAAATTTAGTTTGTTTGCATCTTTCGGCTTTCCCGGTTAGGGGTCGCCACAGCGGAACTCCGGTCCGCTAATGATTAGTAGTGGATTTTTACGTACTGGGTTACCAGCCCTGATGCACAACCTTCAACGAAGGCATGCCCCATTCACGTATGCCTCCACACAGAAGACGCTCTAGCTAGGAATCGAACGGGAGAACGTCTTGCTGTGAGGCGACGACGCTACCGCAGCACCACCACCGCTGTAATGATGAAATGCACCTCCACCTATAATGTATTATTTAAAGCACTGGCATCTAATAAAAACATACCACTAACATAACTTTGAAACAGAGGAAAATTCAGTGCCTAAATGACGTTACTCCAAATACACTTAACACATCATAAAAATAGTATGTTAAACTCTATAGGAATCATGGAAAATTTCCTTAAAAATCACCCATTTAATATTACTACTCAAACATTAAATAAATAAATATTTAAAAAGTAAAACAGTATAAATAAATGATAAATATGACTCCATGGTCCCCCTTCTTACAGGGTCGTATCTTGGCTAGACAGAGGGACAGAGCTGGGAAAGATGCTGTAGCAAGTAAGGGTGATAAAGGATAGTAAGGGAAAGGTACTCACAAGAGAGGAGAGTGTGTTGAGTAGATGGAAAGAGTATTTTGAGAGGCTAATGAATGAAGAGAATGAGAGAGAGAGAAGGTTGGATGATGTGGGGATAGTGAATCAGGAAGTGAAACAGATTAGCATGGAGGAAGTAAGGACATCTATGAAGAGGATGAAGAATGGAAAGGCTGTTGGCCCAGATGACATCCCAATGGAAGCATGGAGGTGCTTAGGAGAAATGGCAGTGGAATTTTTAACTAGATTGTTTAATGAAATTTTGGAAAGTCAGAGGATGCCTGAGGAGTGGAGAAAAAGTGTTTTGGTACCTATCTTTAAGAATAAGGGTGATGTGCAGAGCTGCAGTAACTACAGAGGGATAAAACTGATCAGTCACAGCTTGAAGTTATGGGAGAGAGTAGTAGAAACTAGGTTAAGAAGGGAGGTGATGATTAGTGATCAGCAGTATGGTTTCATGCCAGGAAAGAGCACTACAGATGTGATGTTTGCTCTGAGAGTGTTATTGGAGAAATACAGAGAAGGTCAGAAGGAGTTGCATTGTGTCTTTGTAGACTTGGAGAAAGCATATGACAGGGTGCCTAGAGAAGAGTTGTGGTATTGTATGAGGAAGTCGGGAGTAGCAGAGAAGTATGTAAGAGTGGTACAGGATATGTACGAGGGTAGTGTGACAGTGGTGAGGACTGCAGTGGGAGTGACAGATCAGTTTAAGGTGGAGGTGGGATTACATCAAGGATCAGCTCTGAGTCTTTTCTTATTTGCAGTGGTGATGGACAGGTTGACAGATGAGATCAGACAGGAGGCCCTGTGGACTATGATGTTTGCAGATGACATTGTGATCTGTAGTGAGAGTAGGAATCAGGTTGAGGAGACTGGAGAGGTGGAGATATGCTCTAGAGAGCAGAGGAATGAAGGTCAGCAGGGCTAAGACAGAATATGTGTGTGTAAATGAGAGGGAGGGTAGAGGAATGGTGAGGATGCAGGGAGTAGAGTTGGTAAAGGTGGACGAGTTTAAGTACTTGGGATCAACAGTTCAGAATAATGGTGAATGTGGAAAAGAGGTGAAGAAGAGAGTACAGGCAGGGTGGAATGGGTGGAGAAGAGTGTCAGGAGTGATTTGTGACAGACGGATACCAGTAAGAGTGAAAGGGAAGGTCTACAAGACAGTAGTGAGACCAGCTATGTTATATGGGTTGGAGACAGTGGCATTGAGGAAAAAGGCAGGAGTCAGAGCTGGATGTGGCAGAGTTAAAGATGTTAAGATTTGCACTCAGTGTGACTAGGATGGATAGGATTAGGAATCAGTATATTAGAGGGTCAGCTCATGTTGGACAGTTTGGAGACAAAGCAAGAGAGACGAGATTGCGTTGGTTTGGACATGTGCTGAGGAGGGATGATGGGTATATTGGGAAAAAGATGCTAAGGATGGAGCTGCCAGATAAGAGGAAAAGAGGAAGGCCTAAGATAAGGTTTATGGACGTGGTGAGAGAGGACACGCAGGCGGATGGTGTGACAGAGCAAGATGCAGAGGATAGGAAGAAATGGAAAGAGATGATCCGCTGTGGCGACCCCTAACAGGAAAAGCCGAAGGATGATGATGATCTTTTCAAGCATAATAAACTCAAAATCATGTCCTGGGTTAACCTGTGCATGTTTATAAAGGTCATTGGTTTCTTTCTTTTTCTTTATTTCATACAGGTGTTCATATAATCTTTCTTTTAACTTATTTTCATATATAAAACCTGGAATATGACCTACACATTGTCACATAAACCACACCCTTTGTTTCCCAATTAAAATTACCTAAAAGTTTAATACACGTATTGTTAATAATATTCTTCATTCACATGGATGCATTTGAAATATGCACAACGGCCACATTTACTCATACCCATAAAATTACCATCTGATTTATTTTCTGTTTCCAGGATGCCTTTTAAATTTGAATTATTTTTACAACAAAAAGCAGTAGCAATGGGTTCTGTATGTGGGGGCCTTTTTGCGAACATTATTTTGCTACAATGGGAAAATAAGTACTTTTTAATACAGAATTCAAGAAGTCATGTAAGATTTACACCACCCATTAAGAGATGGGGACCATGGAGGCTCGTTTTAGAGAAAAGAGAGTTGTACTGGAGTTGCGCTTTTGTGTGAACCACAAGTGAGGGTTAAATGATCAGGTATCAACAGCCTGTCTTTTGAAGTATAAAGCACTCATAAGATAAGGTTATATATACCTGTATATTGCAATGTTTTTGTATATTTATATACATATTTATTGCTTATATATTTACATGTATAGTTATCATTTATACTGTTTTACTATTTAAATATTTATTTATTTAATGTTTGAGTCGTAATATTAAGAAGCTGATTTTAAGGAAGTTTTCCAGATTCCTGCATAGTTTAACATGATAGTTTATATGGTGTGTTAATTATATTTGGAGTAACAATATCATTTAGGCACTGAATTTTCCTGTCTGTTTCAAAGTTACATTAGTGGTGTTTTTATTAGACAACCAGTGCTTTAAATAATAAGTTCTAGGTGGAGGTGTGTTTTGTCATATGACTAAATTTACTTCTTCATTTCATGGTTAAGGCTTTGTTCTACTGTAAACTCATCTGAAGCGGTTTTCAATTTTAGGAAACAAAAGCACTTATCTTTGTATGTTCCTATTTTATTTTGTGTATTAAAAATTCTGTTCGGTACGAGTCCAAGCCTGAGCTTTCCTTTTGTGGTTTTAGTTTAGTTTGTATTACTGAGCTGTGTGTAACAAATATTCTGCACTGACATGAGACAATACAGCTGCATAACTACATTTTAAATGAGAACCAGTCCCAGTCTTTAATAATAATTGAGTACAAAACACATTGTGAAAAAGGAATTCTTTTAAGATTATGTAAGGTGACTGAATATCCCTGAAATGGTATGCGAGGGCAAAGTATTACTCGAGCACTTGTAGTCTAAACCTGAATGGCAAAAATAAGAAATACTATGCGAAGGCAAAGTACTACTTGATCACTTGTAGTCTAAACCTGTATGGCAAAAATAAGAAATACTATTTCAGAGGGTGAAGACAAACTGCAGCACTGTAGGAAACTATAGTATACCTGACATACTACCTATGTATAATTTAAAGAACTATCTACAAACATTTGAAAAGAACAAGGAATGATATGTACTCTCAGTTACTGAGTAGTGAAGCAAAAGAAAATAATGCATTAATTATAAAAGTAAAAAGCTAATATTAGTATTAAAAATGAATTAATAATACCTTATAGCAGAATAATTACAATAAACAAATAACATGATACGAATTACTAATACCTTACAGTAGAATAATTACAATAAACAATAAAATGAAATTAATAATACCTTAAAATAGGATATTTACAATAAACAATAACATGATACGAATTAGTAATACTTTATAGTAGAATCATTGCAATAAACAATAAAATTATATGAATTAATAATACCTTATAGTAGAATAATTACAATAAGCAATAAAATAATACGAATTAATAATACCTTATAATAGGATATTTACAATAAACAATAACATGATATGAATTAGTAATACCTTACAGTAGAATTATTACAATAAACAATAAAATGATATGAATTAGTAATACCTTACAGTAGAATTATTACAATAAAATTATACAAATTAATAATACCTTATAGTAGGATAATTACAATAAACAATAACATGATACACATCCTTATTGCACAAGAGACTGACAAAGAAAGGGTATGATCTTCAAAGTGGTGCTATCATGGAGACAAAGTAGCAGGACTGAGAGCAGTGTCCATTGTAAAATTCTCCTTATAGTAGAATGGTTTCTTTCAAATGAAGTACTAAACAATATGCCTCAAGACCAAGCACTAACTTTAAACTTTCTTCTGAAAAGTGTACAATAAACCTGTAGGTGATTGCCTAAATAAGAGACTTCCTATAACTGGAACATCTAAGTTTGAGCCTTCGCATCTTTGTGGCAATTTCTGAAATCTGATTTGTTTGCCTTCTAATGACAATACCTGTCACAACTCTAGCCATGAAATCCATAGTATTATCACTGCATTTGAAAGGGTGTATTTTTATCTTGTGTGCAGTTTTTTGTGATATTCTGTAAATCTTTAATCTAATATTGTCTGTAAAGTATTCTACCACTATATTTTACATTGATAAAATATTATATGGCTTAAGTAATTTACTGTTCATATTGACAAGATGGTGGAAGTATAAGCCATCTTCATGGCCTATATGGTGAAATCCCTAACTATGGTGCAGGCAACAGGAGTTCGAGCAGATTCTTGTTTAACCTGGCAGGAAGGATAGGAGGGACCAGCTGCTGCCAGCTCACTGGTTTTGGGTGGGGTCAAGACTCTGGCTCACCACACGGATGACACAAGGTGTTTACTAACTGGACTTCTGAGCCTGTCAAGGCCATGATGGGTTACAAGGCTTGCTTACAAACAGCATCAATTCATACTCATTTGTCTAATCACTGGTCTACAGCCAGTTAGATTTTCACCATAAAGACAAATTCAGGGATTTCCCAAATCTTGAAATACTATGTTTCCTTTTCTTGCTGAAAAGAGACTGATGCCATGCTGTTACCCAGAGAAGACAGGGTGAGAAACGTACACGTTGAGAACATTATTTATGATAGCAGCAATGGCTTTGTTGACACTTTAAGAAATCACTGCAGCTCAGTTCACTGCTAAACCCACAGTTTTGCCAGTTATGGCTCTTTTGGATGTTCATGTGAGTTCCAGTAAAAAAAAAAATGTTTTACCACTTCTAGCAAAGTTCAGCAAATCCCAGCATTTTTCTCAGAAAATACATATATATATATATATATATATATATATATATATTAATATAATATAATACATATATATTTAAATTAAAAAATAGTCTAACAAGCACAACTCTCAACTTGTTTGCTATGAATTCTGGCTAAAGACAAACAATGGCAGGACAAGACCTACAATTGGGGATAATTTTTAAAAATTACTCTAATTCACATAAAAATTAAAGCAAATTTTACATCAACATGCATTTTTAACAGGAAGTATAAAACATAATGACCGGTGGGCCATCTACAGACCCATAAGTCTCACAAGTCTCATATGAAAAGCCATGAAAAGAATTGGCATGGAAATGATCAATAATGACATATGAAACCTCCACACACTGTAGTCAATTTGGTTTCATCAAGGGCAGGTCATGCCTACTCAATATGGTGGACTTCTTTGAGAAGGTCACCAAAGCAATGGATTAGAGCAAAATGGCTCACACTGCCAACACTGACCTGGTCAAGGGATTTGACACAATCCCGCACTCGAGCATTTTTGACAAACTTAAGAGGTTAGGTACAACCCCATATATCACATGGTGGACAGCCAGCTGGCACACAGACAAGACCCAAGGAAGTTAGAGTTTGGGAGTCCATCTCTACAAAGAGGCCAGTCACAAGAGCAGTCCCTGAAGGATCAGTCTTGGGACCACTCCATTTTGGCATTTACTTCTATGAAGTCAAGACCAACGTCAATGGACTCTGGCTGAATAAACCATCAATGACTACAAACTAGGCGCTGCCATTGAATTGCCCACTGGCACAACTGTTCTCCAGGAAGGGCTGACACAGACAAACAACTGGTGACAGAGCCATGGACTAAAACTAAATGCCATGAAATGCATAATAGTAACTTTCACGAAGTCATTCACCCCTGGAAACTATTACATTGACAACTCACCCCTAAGAGTTAATCCAGTTGTCAGGGACTTGTCACATGTCTTCATAGGTGCAACTTATAAACAAAGGTATGGAACCTAGGTGCAAAGAAGTCATTGTTCTACTGTATTCAGCATTCATCAGACCTATCACTGAGCACAATGCCCCATTTGATATATAGCTAACCTGGCATATCAAACAATTGGAACATCCCCAGAGGTCTCTCACTAAAAGAATACAGGGCACAAGTAACATTTCCTATGCAGACCACCTCAAAGCCTTATCCCTGTATATTGTCTCTTATAGACTGTTGTGGGGAGATCTATGCCTGGCATACAAGGCATTGTCAGATCTCACTCTGATGGACCTCCTGCATATCAACAAAATAAAGTGTGCCAAAATTACCTGTTCTAAAGACTTAAACCTTGCATGTGATTTAATTAGGACCTGCTGGAGAGACAGCTATGTTTCCCAGAGACTCTCCCTTCTCTGAAACAGAACCCCCCCCCCCCATCCGTGTGGAGCAGAGTCGCTCCCTAACCCAATTCAAGTGTAACTTGGGCAGCTGAATGGGGAACAGGAAATTCATCCCTAGTTTGGCATCTGTCTCTCTAATGGACACAGGTAGCTTACAAATGGTACATATCCCGGGCTCCTGGTTGTAAATGTTTCACACCCCAAGCCCCTGCTTACACTTATCAACTTGTCAGAGATTTGAGATGCATGGCTAGTGTTAAAAAGGCCCTTGTGGTCATTAGCCTAGTAAACACCTATGAACCTGTGACTGGCATTAATGACTCACCACAATCCCCAGTGATTTACCAGAAAATTAAACATTTATGAGGGTCAGTTCTCCCTTCCAAACACGTTCTGTTGAACAAAAGGTACTATTTATATTGTACTTCTCTTATATAAAAACACTTCATATGTGTAGTGCCTAAGATTAGACGTAATTGACCAAATACTGTGTGGCAGGCAGTATTGCTCACTCTCAACATACAGACTGCAAAATGCATGTATCTGTTTTTAGGGGATGGGCTCCGGTAAAGAACCTCATTCTCTTGAGTAATTAATGAAGTGAATTCATCTATTTCCACCTGGACACTCAACAAAATGGCACCGACAAAGAATACTAGAAGAGAAACCTCATTGTCTCTTCTCATCCAAAGAACATCATATCCCACCAGTATAAACCCCCTCCCAAAAGACAGACTCAGATGCCAAGGCTTCACATGAATGCCCACAGCTCTAGTCTGGGACTAGAACCCATAACATCCACGCTCAGTCATTCGGAGGACAATGTGCTAATAGTTCAACAACACTAACATCCAACATCAGCCTTGTTTCAAGATGATTCACACACACACACACACACACACACACACACACACACACACACACACACACACACACACACACACAGCCAATGTGTTTGCCCTTTAATAAACAGTAAACAGAGAAGCTTTCCAGACAAAAAGTATTGGATTTCACTGTCTGAAATGTTTTCATGTAACCGACTTTTTGCAATCACCCTGGCATAACGGTTAGTGTTGCACACCCTCACTAATGTCTAGTGTCTCAGCTTGTTCTCAGACATGTCAATGAATGGAAAGGAGCAGGGTGTGATGCCTGTTCCCTGGCCCAGCAATCAAGGAGCCTCAGTTCTCACCACTAGCACCAGTGAAAGGCGTCTCATATATGGGAAAGGATAACAAGTACACACAGGAAAGTGCAAGTTCCCTTAAGAGCACACAGAGATCACAGTCAGTCCGGGGCTGGTCGCTCTCTTGCTCTCTAGGTCCCCAATAAGCCTCCCCACTGGCAAAACTATAGGGTCCTGATCTCAGCCAGCTGGCCAAGCTAAAACATCCAGCACCCTCTCTGTCTCACAAGTGCTTCATGTCCCGGCCCAAGTAGCTGACACACACACACACTGTGAGAAAAAGAGTTTTATACAACCACACAGACACTCCTGGGGAAGGCTGGCACAGGTTCTCCAGCTGTGCCCCTTTTACCCAGACTATACGGTAGAAATCACTGCCACCACCCAGCTAATAATTATCAGCTACCCAAAGGCCCTTAAAAGGGTGTCCAATTATTACTGTGCAATATTATTATCCACCTGGTAAGTGCGACTAAACAGTCACGGTTTATTAGAGTGATTGGTACAGGATCACTATATACATGCAATGTACTCTAGAGGTTAAATTATCTCTACACAAAACAGCCACAGTTAAAAGGGTTTAAAAATATTTAATAATAAATAATTAAAAACACTAGACAATACTTTTTACTACACAGTGCTAGTCAAGAGTTCAGAGATCACAGAGAAATATTTAAAATAATTCAGTAGTACAGTTCTGACATCACAGAAAAAAACACTTAGTCTAATTTTTCTAGTTTATAGCTATTTCTAAGAGAAAACACAAGTCTAAGATAAACTTACATACAGAGCAAGACAGTGCTGATGAGTTGGATGGTCAAGACAAAAATGTTTAATGCTCTCTGATTCTTTCTGTTTAAATTGATATTACAGTTCTGATTCACATTATATCATTCTTCACACTTTCCTGGGGTTCCCAGGCTAACAGGCTGCATTCTTTAGTAAGCTCACACCAGGTCAGGAAGCAAAGCCATTAAGGACATTTATGCATGCAAATTCTAGCCATTAAATCTGGCCTCAAAACAATAGCAAGAATTCCTTCATCTAGACCGTCCGGAGCAGTGTTTACATCAAAGCCTCACAACATGCCCTACTTGGTCAGTAGAGTACACTGTTGTTACATTCTTTCCAATTCCACATGCAACACTATTTTTACCATTTAAGACAACAAGCCTGTGGTTTACATTGTATTTACAGATGACAGAATTATCTCCAAATTTCTATCTGGCGAGGCTGGCAGCCTTCACCTATCTTCACCCAATCTTCACACAGGGTTGTGGTAATATAGGAACACAAGCCAGTCTGCTTGTGTATCAGCAACAGAAACAGCTTAAAAAAGAAGAGATTAAGTGCTTTTGTCTATAACAGACTTCCTCAGAATCAAGCAGATGTACATTAAATCACAAACACTGCATGATATCAGATAAACCACAACTCTGTTTCTCCATGTATGTGGTTTTACTTTTTTGTGGTACCACTCTTGGGCTCTAATGTTGTCATTAAGTTTGCATGTTCTCCCTATGTCTTCATGAGTTTCTACTTAGCACTCAACTTTTCTGACATTTCCATAAGACATGTTGACTTAACAGTGACTTGTAAAACCAGAAAAAAAATCCATGAATAAAGACTTTGCTCTCATCTGAATTGTGGCTGAAAAAGTGTCATAAAGATAAAGCAATAGACCTGCTTAACAAATGGTCAGTTAAGGAAAAAAAGATTTAATTTCAGAAATCACAGGTAAGCTCTGATACAAGATGTTCATGTTGATTTTAGACACGGTCAGTCTTCTCTTGCAGTGTTATCTACTTTAATAATTCAATACAGACCCAGATGTTTTAGAAAAATGACCAATATACTTCCTCAGTTCTTCTGAAAATGAAGAGGGGTTGGCATAATGATTAAAGTGTTTACCTCTGAGACACAAGACTACAGGATTTGTTTCTCTTAAGAGAGAAATTAACTAGGCTTAAAATGGTCCCCAAGGCCAATTAGCCTAGTACTTACTGATGAACGTCCCTGAACATTAAACCACCATCAGTTCAGTATACTCATTCTACCCAGTGTTTTAAACATCAAAAGAATCTTCAGATCTCTGATCAGTCACGGCTATCCAATTATGTTGACATCTATCTCACTAAAGCTAAACTCAGTGAGGCCTAATCTTTTCAATCTGAAAACAAACTGAATCCTTTTAAATGTTCTTAAACATGCCAGCAATCTGAACAAGTCACTCAATGAACTCAGAAAGATGCATTTTTTTTAATTTATCCCTGTAGTTTAGCCAGAGAAGTGAGATTGCATTGGTTTGGACATGTGCTGTGGAGGGATTATGGGTATATTGGGAAAAGGATGCTAAGGATGGAGCTGCCAGGTAAGAGGAAACGATGAAGGCCTAAGATAGGTTTTATGGATGTGGTGAGGGAGGACATGGCAGGCAGTTGGTATGACACAGCAAGATGCAGAGGACAGGAAGAAATGGAAACAGATGATCTGCTGTGGCGACCCCTAACAAGAACAGCTGAAAGAAGAAGACGTTTACTCTAATACTGCATAAATCGTGAAGGCAATATGCAACAAATAATAAATTTGCAGCAGAATACTAATTTCAGAAATGCACCTAATATTTTTACCACTGCTGAATAACCGCTCCTTTATTCTGACACTAAAGTCCTCTATCAAGCTCAGAGTATCAAGGAGGTGAAGTTTATCCCACTACTCACTGGAAGTTAGGCACAGAATTAATCCAGGAAAGGACACAGGTTTAGCACAGGACACACACACATAAACCTGAAGGCATTTTGAAGGAGATGCAATTCACCTATGATGTCACAGGGATGTAGGAAGAAACTAAACCATCCAGCTACACTGGCTGAAAAGTAACAGTACTACAAGGGGTAAACAGGCAATGTCTGATTCTGTATCACTCGAGCTACGTTTGTCTATCAAAGCTCCAAGCAGGGCCCAAATATTACAACAAGACAGCTAATACTTCAAGTTGGTTCCATTCCTGAGGCCTCATCCACTAAAATATTCAGAGACTCCTGCAAAATTACAAAGATGTTGAGTATTGCAATAAATGGATGACTTCTGTATCATGACTGATCCAAGCTACTGTGAAAGACTCGCTAAAATGTAACCCAATACTTTATTAACAATGTTTTTCTATGTGCATTATCTGTGAATCTCTAAAATTTGAATGCTGTATCTACATAAACAGTTATAAAATGCTTAATTTGTGGTTCCATAATCCAAAGGAATGAAGTAAGCCACACAAACAGAAATATTTTAAACATTTTTTAGTAAGGAATGCATTTCTTATTTGATAAAGTAAATCAAGATAACCTCTACACACCATATTTCCCAACCCGATAACCTCTAGCAGCAGAAATGTTTTTTTTTTTTTTTTTTTTTTTTCCATAATAAATTTTTATTGAAATATATTTTCCAAAAACATTACAGAAATACAATAAACATCACACACATAATACACTATAACTACTACAAACCATTTATACAATATCTACATGAAATGCTTCCTATATTTAATATATTCCTAAAATCAGTATCATGCTAATATAATATTGAAGACCTTTTCCCATATTTTGGTTATTAATATTTTTGTTAGTTTGTTTCAGAAGTAATTTATGTGCTAGTATATGCTTTATAGCCACAAGCTTAAAATTATTCCATGATGTCTTATGTGGTTCTAGCCAATTTGTGGCTATATAGAGTTTCATCAGCAAAAATATTCATACAGATAATAGTTTGCGACCTGGAAAGCTCTCTTGGAGGAATGTGTAGAATCATAAATTCCCATGACAGTGTAGAACTTTGATAACCCATCTTTTGCAGTTGTACTTTAAGAGAGTTCCAAAGTTTATATACGCATTTACAACTCCAGAACATATGAAGAAGATCCGCTGTTTGATCTGCACAGTATGGACAAATTGGAGAATTCCTAGGGTTAAATTTATGTAATCTAAGATGTGTGTAATATGCATTGTTCCAAATCATCAATTGTGTGTACATCAGTTTTTGAAAAGAAACTGATTTCCTAGTTATATCAATTGTGCTTAGCATTTCTGATCCCATTAAATTAATGTTTGGCTTGTTATTGTTTCTTAGAAATAGCTCTGTACTGCAAAAAAGGTTTCCAAAAACATACATTTTAATTTCAACCTGTCTGTGCATCAATGAACTGCTCTATCTTCAGTTTTAGAATTATAAGGCAATAAAGCTTGTAGCTTCAGTGCTACAGCATTTTTCAGTTTACTCGGGATTGCTTTATTCAGTAAAACATATCACTATACAGAAATATTGTAGAATTAGTACTGGGCCATTTCAAAGATTTTTAATTGTAAGACTGCACATTATCTCTGAATACTTTTATTTTACTGATCAGGCACTCTCTAAGTAGTAACATTATCAGCCTTTTCTGATGCCAGGAATGATTTGAGAATAAAAACAAATGCAAAAAAAATATTATGGTTCATACACACACTCACACAAGTCCCATAATTATAAATTTTCTGAATGTGCTCTGAAATAAAAACACACACTCACTCCCATAAATATAAACTTGCAGAATGTACTCTACACAATTGGTACCTGGCATGTGGTATGTGCATATTACAGAAATCTTAGTCCGAATGGTGAAACATGCTTTATCATTGTGCAATAGGGTTCAGACCATTTCTCATGCAGTTCTCTCTCATCACTTATGCTCTTTTACTAAATCACTGCATGCATTTTACATTTAATTTTATACGTACAATTCACATTCAACTTGTTGAAAAAACAAAGGGCATCAAATACGTAATGGATATTTGCAATACATAACACAGTTCAAATTCATTGTATGTGCACTCACACACACAAATACATACCTATACACTACATATATATATATATATATATATATATATATATATATACATATATATATATATACACACACACACACACACACACACATATATATATATATATATATATATAGATATAGATATGAATATATACAGACATTTTAAAACAGTTACAGTTTGAAACAAAAACTGTATGTTTCGGTTACTTCTCACAAATAGTGTTCAGTCCAGACACCTTCCTTTCCCCCAGGATACAGGCAGTCTTTTGAAAGAACAACAGCCCAAGGTTGCAGGTCTCTCCTTGCCTATACTTCCACAAGGGGTAATGATCCTCAAAACAAAGGAATTAACTTCCCGACTGCAGTCCTTTATAGCTATATCCTTTTATACACATTTAACGAGCAATTACCATTTAACTACCAACTGGCTAACTGCTTAGCTCCTTTTCTGGAAATGTCCACACATATTGCACCACAACTTAAAGACACATTATTACCATGTTACAGTCCCTGTTTTCAATAGATAATCATGGGTTTTAGGCCCTCAACTACCCATCAGCATTTTGATTGTTTTACAGTATATTGGAAGGGTTAAACACACAGAGTCCACCAGTACACATTTACACTACCAGCTTGCCAAGTATTGCAAAAGGGCATGATCTGTCACGGAAGTGAAGTGCTGGTCAAATAAATAGTACTTTGAGGTAAAAACGATCCACATTATATTTAGACATTCTCTTTCTATGCCTCCTCTCAGCACTGTTCAACTTTCCTTAGATATAGCAGAAAGGGTGATCCTTACTTAGGTTATCTTGTGACGGCTCTGCCCCCAAATCAGGAGTCATTAACATAGGTTTTAGAACATAATATTCTTTTTAGCTGATTACATGCTGCATCTGCTTCAAGAGATTATACCCTGACAGGATCTTTCCCCTTTGTTACACCTGTCAAAGTATTGACAATAATCACAAAATTAGAGAAAAACTTTATATAGCACCCGGCTAATCTAAGATAGGCCTAATATGTCTGTTAGGTATGCCATTTTTTCTACTTGTGGTCCTATCTCCCACTTCTTATAGGCTAGCCTAAATACTTGGTTTCCGGCATTCCCAATTTACTTTTCTTATCATTTATAGCCATGCCTGCAGGTCTTATTATTCTAGCACACACTGTACTGTTGGGCACTGAGACTGCTACTCTTCTTGGTGAATAAGCAGCTCACTCATGTCAGCAGCAGTATTGCGAAGGAGGTTTCAGTACTTTATACATCGGCCTCAGAATGGTGGTTGAGCTCCAAGAGGTCAGATGGTAACACCGTACACTGAAACAAACTGTCAGGGATTACAAAAGCTGTTTTTGCCAAAAGGAGGTATGTGGTACCTCCCAGTATTCCTTTATCAAGTACTGTCAAAGTTTATGGGCTTTCATAGGCTCCCTACTAATTCATCAGCTTTTGTTCATCAAACCATGAATTCTTCTCGTTTTTATACCTCATTATCTGTAGGTTCATAGGGGTGTACTAGGCTCATGACCACTGGAGCCTTTTAAAGCCTAACCACACATCCTACAAAAAGTTGTAGATATGAAGACATAAATATTAGGCAATCAGTTTGGCCAATAACTAGACAGTGATCAAAGGTGAGTATCAAACTCTGTACCTCATGTCTGTGAGGTATACACCTTAACAATTCCACCAATTCCCAAAATAATCGAATATTTCCATCAGACTTGGAACGATCACTAGCGGGTCTGCTTCTGCTGCACTGTAACTCTTCTGGCATGTTCTGAACAACATCTTTTGCTAACTGTTTCTAAGACTCTGATGCTCTAGAAGTTCCTAGTGTAACCTTCACTCCAGGTGGGGTTTCCATATTATGTTCTATTACTCAAGATCTCAAAGGCATTACTCTGCGCAGTGCTTTTCAAGTGTTTCAACAGCATCCAGAGCCAACCAGCCTAAAATACGACTATTTTGTTGACTTACTGCACTTGTACTTGCTTTATACAGTGGCCCTACAATTTGTGAGCCTTTTAAAGCACGTATTTAATTTGTGGCAAAAAAAAATAAATAAATAAATCATCACTTCTCTGTTGGCTTTTCTAGTTCTGTTTGCCTCCAAATCACCTTGGGGATGGAAAAATTATGCAGTGACTTGGTTGTTTGGTAGTTTAATCTGTACTTGAGGGCTACTTTTGCTGTGCTCTTACATTAAAATATTCCAGGCTCATCCATCTTAGAGCAGAAGGTGTTTTACCTCGTCTCTCAGAGGAAGCTCAAAGTCAGCTTGTTTATTGGCCAGAGGGCATAGGAGTCAGTTTTCAAGCTCTTTTCTCTCCTACAAATCAGACGAGTTTGCACAGAGCTGCCTACCTCACAGCAACGGTAAGCAGTGCCTTATATAGCAGCAAATGCCTAGACAGTAAAACTTCCCTATAAAGTTAGGATTAGGTCTGAAACTTGTTAAACTGTGTGGCATTGTGTATAATTATGCTTAGAGTAGCTACACTGCACCTCGAATATCCCTACCATATCTCAGCACTATATAACATCATGCCCTTAACTCTAGAAACTACCCTTGGAAAACCCAAAACCTAATCCTAAACATCTCACTGTATTACAGGATGGGAAAACATGGATAAGCAATTTCCAAATGTCTCTGTGGCCAGCTTGGTAGACTTGGGCATGCTAACGTAATGCAGCAATTGTCTCATGTTCTCAGACAACCAGTTAATCATTAAAGAAAATAAGAAAGTATGGGAGAAATTTAAATACACAACATCCTTGGAGGCAAAAATTTCACACACAAAGTTGTCAAGAATATCCACACTGCATCCCACAAACATAACACCAACCACACACTCATAGATTTGTCATATCCTGGAGGGTATAAAAGGCACCTTCCCAAATCTCAAAGACCTCCAAAGTCACTTAACAGCAACCATGTTCCTCAGCAATCACTACAGCAAACACCAGAACACAACCAAACATCTCACATAAATCTATATCCAATGATCCCTCAAAAGCAAAGCCCATATGGCAAGCATATACTTTTCCAAATATTCTTGTCACTGGGGACTCCATTACATGACACACAGATGCCTCGCTGACCAGATTAGAGAATGAGAAGGTAAAAGTTAGTTGCTCGCCTGGAGTCAGGATGTGCAATATCACATACTCACTCAAGTCACTGCACCCCAGGGACCAATATGATTTTGTCATAGTCTACGCATTGGAAGGGTTGTAACCACTTTATTAACAATGTTTGTCTACTTGCATTAGCTCACTGGATTACATGAAGAGAGACATAATGGACATCTCAGAATATGTGCCACAGACAGGTATGAGCCTTGCATTAAGCAGCATTCTACCTTCACCACGGATGATCCCACAGTATGAACATAAAACAATTGATTTTAATAACTGCCTTAGTTTCTGGCGTCACTCCAGAGGGATCCAATATCTTTCAGCATGGGAGGACATGGTCAACAGACTACACTGCTTTGCCAAGAATGGGCTGCACCGGTCTCCCTCTAGGCTTAAGGATATTGGCTAAAACTTTATCAGCCTCCTTAAAGGCTTTTTTAAGCAATACCAAAAGGACACAATTACCAACACAGTGGAATTCTCTCCAAGCAACCTTAAGGTGTTACTGCTCAATTCTAGGAACCTAAACAAAAAAACTCCACACTCAAAGCCCTCTTCACTCTGGAGAATGTAGACATCTGTGTTGTGTTTGCCACTTGATTTAGAGCCGTAGAAAGTACTTTGGCAGTACAAGGCTGCAGTGTCTTCCATACATTCATACCACTAGTAGCACAGACTGGGGCCAAAAGTGGAGGTATCTCGATCTATGTTAGCAATAAATATACCTCCAGGTTAAAAAGTATGAAACCATGGAGCTCATCTATGTGCAAGTCACTATAGATAAGGTCCATGAAACCATGGAGCTCATCTATGTGCAAGTCACTATAGATAAGGTCCATGAAACCATGGAGCTCATCTATGTGCAAGTCACTATAGATAAGGTCCATGAAACCATGGAGCACATCTATGTGCAAGTTACTATAGATAAGGTCCATGAAACCATGGAGCTCATCTATGTGCAAGTCACTATAGATAAGGTCCATGAAACCATGGAGCTCATCTATGTGCAAGTCACTATAGATAAGGTCCATGAAACCATGGAGCTCATCTATGTGCAAGTCACTATAGATAAGGTCCATGAAACCATGGAGCTCATCTATGTGCAAGTCACTATAGATAAGGTCCATGAAACCATGGAGCTCATCTATGTGCAAGTCACTATAGATAAGGTCCATGAAACCATGGAGCTCATCTATGTGCAAGTCACTATTGATAAGGTCCATGAAACCATGGAGCTCATCTATATGCAAGTCACTATAGATAAGGTACCTCCCCATATCATGGCTAGCTACTGGTCAGCACCTATGCCCCTAGTCTCTCACAGCTCTTACGTAACCCTGCTAAGGGTGCTCAATATCCAAACACCCTATTCATGGGTAATTTTATCTACCCCTCTATAGACTGGGAAACTTCCACTGCCTCAAATTCACCGGCACAACATTTCCTGGACTTTATCGCAAACACCCTGGAACAGATATTGCACACTCCAGCCAGAGAAGCAAACATACTGGATCTGGTGCAACATGGGAGAGCTTTGCACCCACCCCCCATGTCACATCCTCACTAGTGAGGTCAGATCATAAAGCTGTCTCCTTTTATGTAAAAATCATCCTGGAAAACCCACCTAAACCAGAAGCAATAAGGAACTATTCTAAGGCAAACTACATCCTATAACGTGACAGTTTGTCAAAATTCAAGGCTACCCCTACACGTGAGACCACAGCTACCTATGTAGAATTATTCACAGAGTTCCTATATAAACATGTGAACGGCTGCATAGAGACTGCAATACCTACCAGAAATAAACCCAAAACAAACACTAAAGACAAACCCCACTGGTGGAATCCTCCGCTAAACAGAGTATATACAAGATATAGAAAAATAAAAACCATGGCCAAAATCAAGAGCAGCAGCTCCCTTATACAACTAAGAGGTCTAATTAAGTCCAACAATGCTAGCTATGAGGTTAGGATAGTCTTGCAGGTTAACATCAATTTCAAGGCCTTCTTCAGCTATGTCCAGAACCTTAAAGGTAACACACAGCAGTGTGCTGACGTGGTGGTGAATGGCACCACAGTCACTGATCAGGGAGACCTGGCAAATCTACTGGCTGACAAATTCAGCTCAAACTTCACCTCCACCTATGCTTCTCCATGTGAAATCCCCTCCCAACATAGATCTCCCGAACATTAGCAGGGGCAGCACTAAAGGCAAGAATTTCGCTTCTATGGGCCCCGACAATATCTCTGGTTGCCTTATGAACAGTCTAAAACATGACCTATCAGGACCACTTGATGTACTTTTCAACTACAGCCTTGAATCAGGGTATGTTCCAAGTGAATGGAGGACGACAACAGTCATTCCCCTCCACAACGGCAGACCAACTGCCTCAGGGAACTAGAGACCCATCAGCCTAACAAGCCTAATATGCAAAGTCATGAAATGAATTATCATGAAAATGATACACAAGGACATTGGTAACGTATAGACACTGGATCTATCCAAACATGGCTTTAAGGGAATGCCATGCCTACTTAACCTTGTGGATTTCTTTGATAAGGTCACCAAGGCAATGGACAAGGGTAAAACGGTGCTTATTACATATCTTGACCTGGCCACGGCATTTGATGCAATAACTCACTCAGGTACTGCTGACATCCTCTCTGCGCTAGGCATAAATCCCTGCTTAAATTGCTGGTTGCTGTCTGGCTCACAGGCAGGACCCAAGAAATTAGACATCTGCAACAACTGGAAAGGCCGCAGAAATACCTCACTAAAAGAATCACAGGCCTAAAGCGGATGCCCTATGCTGACCACCTTAAAAAACTTCAGCTATACTCTGTCTCTTATCGTCTACTCAGAGGCGATCTCTGCTTAACATACAAGGCAATGTCAAACCCAGAGCTGTTGGACATGATACATTTAAAGAAATCCCAATCCCTCAGAGCCACACGCTCCAGGGATCTAAACCTTGCCATCACAATAAACAAAACATGCTGGAGGGATAGGTTCCTGACCCAGAGACTCCCCAGACTCTGGAATAGATTGCCCATACA
Organism: Protopterus annectens; assembly: GCF_019279795.1. NCBI lineage: Eukaryota > Metazoa > Chordata > Ceratodontiformes > Protopteridae > Protopterus > Protopterus annectens. The sequence continues at coordinate 132,439,769 of NC_056744.1, forward strand.
TGTCAAGAAGAGTGCCTCTTTCACCCTCTTCAAAAGGAACCTTGACGATTGGATGGGAGAAAGGAAATTCACCCCGGGGATCACGTCAGTCACCCTGCTAGACAGGGGTCCAGGGAAGTAAATAGTGTGGGAAGAAATAGCCAGGGAATTGCTATGGCTAGGCTTGTATAGGCCCTAGGGCTGCTAGCCTAGTACCAACCTATGAATCGGTGAGACCACCTCCACCAGGAGACTGGTCACCAGCTGAGTACCCCAGGACTCCGTGCTGGGCCCGCTCCTGTTTGACAACTACTTCTTGGATGTCAAGGCTAACCAACACTCCTAGCCTCTGTCTTACTAGTTTATAGATTACTGTAAATTGTGAGCTATTATAGGTTCCCCTCCATGACACCAACATCTTACAAAAGGATTTAACATAGATAAATAACTGATGCCAAAGCCTTGGCTTAAAACTCAATGCCAAAAAATGCATTATAATGCCTTCTGGGAAACTGTAAACCCAAGTTAATTACTCCATCAGTAAAACACAAAACGCCACTATGAGTCAACCCAGGGATCTGGGAACATACTGTAGACAGCAATCTGGCCTTTGGCCAACACATAACTAAGATATTAAGAAGATCATTCTATGTCGCCCAACATATAAGTAAAGGTATGGAATCCAGGTCCAAGAAAGTTATAGTACAACTCTACTCATCTCCTTCCTTATAAGACCCATAATTGTCTACAATGCCCCCTTTGGCATATACATAACCAGGCACTTGCAACAGTTGGAATGTTCACCAAGGTTTCTCACCGAAAGACTTCAGAACATGAATACCCTTGCCCTACACTAACTGACTAAAGGCTCTCTCTCTGTATTCATTCTCCTACAGGCTGCTGAAACAGGATCTCTGCCTGGGTTAGACAGCTTCTTCATAACTAGCCCTAATGGATCTGTTGCACATGTGCAAAACAAACAGCATCGAAATCACTAGATCCAGGTATCTGAACTTCTCTGGTGACAAACAAAACACGCTAGAGAGACAGATATGTGTCTCAAAGGATCCCAGTGCTATGGAATATGTTCCCCATCCATGTAAAAGAGAGAGAGAGTTCATCCTTGACCCTATTCAAATGAAACCTTCACAACTGGATGGGAAGTCATTAATTTCTGGCTCCCATGTCCCTTATGGACAGAGGCCAACAATAAGAAAAGTATCCTCCTAACTAAACCCCCTACAAATTCCTTAGTTACCTCCCTACTAGCAAACCCCTTCCTATACAGACACCCATAACACTCTAGATGCAAACAGGTTTGGGGTGTGTGGCTAGGCTTGTAAGGACCCTAGTGATAATTAGCCTAGTAACAACCAATGAACCTGTTTCTTAGAAACCACTTTTATTTTGTAATAGAAATTCTCTCACTTCCTAGTTTTGCTCTTTTGACCAGGATTTCTCTAACTGCATTTCAGGTAGAGACTGTCTGATCTCTCCTGTATGAATTTCATCTTGCATGCTTTGACAACTTTCTGCTTTTTTAACAGTGCTAGTACTTTATTGTGATAGATGCAGTCTTTTTTTCTCTTTCCTGGTCATCTAACCTTACAGTTCACTGTATGTACTCTTTCCATCACTTCAAATGGACCCTGCACCTAGAAATTAGTTTTCTACAGAGGACCCCTGCTCTAATACTTTATCTACAGGGTTAAATTCACTTAAGTCAGGCATTATAGACACGCTTATTATAATGTTGATATTGCAGTTCCTGAATTCTCAGCATGTGCTCCCTTATTATGGAATTTATTTTAGTCCAGTGTGTATATGAATATGGTTTAAAGCATGCAAATGTGCACTTAGCAGTTTATATATGTAAAATTACAGTGAAATGCAGGTCAGTCTAATGACGACCTGAATACTTTGACTTAATGATGATGTGACTGTTGCATGTAGTCACAAGCTTGCCAACAAATTCTGTAGTTATATAGTCGAGGCCATTCCAAAAACAGACAAAAAGCTCTTGGTTTTAGATGCATGATGTTAAGTTCCCTGAATGAGTAATTGCATACAAAAAGACCAAAAGAAAGGGAGATATTATATTAATATAACTCTCAGATATGCACAAACTAGACTGACAGAAGCACTGTTATATTTTTACAGGGTGTAAGTTGCCCACTGTCATCTAAGGCCATGGCTGACACTGGAGAACAGATCAAAAACTGGGAGAAGCAAATGCAACTTCTACAGCTGCCAAAGTTCATCTTCCAAGGTCAAATGACTCCAGCCAATTCTGTGGTATTGGTCATATAAGCATGGGATAACTGGGGCAAGTTGGGAAGAAGAATAATTCAAACTGGGAGCAGGATGGAAGAAGTACTGGTCATGTCTATGACCCCTTTGTTACTAGACTAGAAACAAGAGAACTCATGGCTGATGACTTCTGTTTCTCTGCACCGACCTAAGAGCAGCTTAGTCCCAAAACTGCCACTGTTATCTAAATGGAAAGTCTAACACCGCATACAGGAACCACAGCACAATGAGAAGGAGCTTAGTCTGAGAGCATTCACTTTAGTGATAAACGTTTTCATTTCTATTAAAATGTAAAGAAGACTATAACAGAAAAGGTGTCAGGGTGATGATTGATTCACCTTTTTTTTCATTTCCTGAAAAGAGAGTAAATGGAACAAGAACAATAGACATCTGAAACTTAACAATTCAATGAAGGGAATTTTGAGAATGAATATGTATGAACAGCATCAAAATTTACTTTTTTGAATGTCGTTTCCTATGGTGCCATTCTTTCCCATCCCTACGCATGGGTTTTCCCATCAACATATTACTAAATATTATGTCCGAGTCACAGAGTTTCAGTGGTATGGGGAGCTTCACTTCAAACTATTCAGATATTATGTCTGACAGGTGCATATTTCAGAATTCTTTGCTTAGAATACACAAAGATAGTAAATGAAATACTACCTTAATGATATAAGGCCATATAAACTGAGGAACTGCTTCACGTAGATGAATATAACCATATGAGGGAATGAAACCTGAGCTAGTACAACATAAACGGAGCACCTGAAAAGACAGCCTGGGACACGTACTTTTGTCTCGTCAGCTGCTTTGATATATTCTCTTCAAGAGTGCAAATGTTAGACAGACAAGTCACCTGATCATATTTGGTAACCAAACTGCCAGTTGATTATTTTGTTCCCTTGTTGACTGAAAAACAATTACTTTTTGGGGGTAGGGGGTTAAAGTCAATAAAAATTGCATTAGTTTGACTAACAACAAAAGAACAGTGTATCACATACCCAGTTACAGCACAGAAACAAAGCAAAAAAACAGAATAAAGATGGCAGTGCCACAAAAAGGAAAAAAGAAGAGAGTATTTTGGATAGCTCACGTCTATCTTTGTTGTTTTGCTCATTTACAGATAAGGTACTTTTCTATTTTAAGCATCAGCTGACATCAAAAATATTAGAAAATCATCTACATTATTTAAGTTCTACTGTTTAAAATGCAGTGTAAATATAGTGAAGTAACAGTCTGGAAGAAAAGAGAAAGGGAATGAATGTGAGGCAAAGACAGACATTGAATGATTTCAGCTTTTCAAACAATGTCACTTAATGTCCCTGGTGACAAGCAATTGCTAAAAATGCTAAAAACCCTGCAAAGTCATAACTGTCTTATACTACATTCAGCAAGCTTAAAATGAAATGTCAGAAATATTACTGCTTTGACTTTAGCTACAGTTAATTATACATGCTGTGCATTACTAAATGATAAAGGAAACATATTATTACAAACCTACAAATGTCTATGATACAGAAAGGAGTGAATAACTGTATTCAAATGCAACAGCTGATATTGGGAAAGTGATGCTTCAAGTAACTTGTTTGTGAGCAAACAGTGATGCAGAGATTAGAAATTTATTTAGACATAGGTCAGGGAATCTGTATGCAGAAGTAACTTGATAACTGATGATTCACTGTATCATAAACAAAATGTGTGCTTGTCTTATGCATGGTGTCAGTGGTATGCATGTCTGAGGTGTGGAACACACTGTTATAAACAATATAGTAACCCGGATGTGTCAATATGTGCAATTAAGCCCATTAGGCTTTTAAGCTCTCTGCATTTGAAAAATATGGAGAGTGCAGCCAGCTTCATCCAGTGCATCATTCATGCTTTAAAAGTCACAAGGTCAGTAAACCCCAACATGTTAAACAGCCACTAAAAGGTACAAATCACAAGCAGTCAGGTAGCAAAAGCAATGGGAACACAGTCAGGGAGTAAAGCAATGTCTGACAGACAGATAAAACAAAAAGCAATTGAAACAAATTAAGCAAATAAAATATAATAGCAACATTATAGCGAACAGTCTGTAAAACAAGAAAGAGTATTCTATTTGGCCACAACAATAAAGAAAAGATGAATGCACAAGAGAAAGCATGGGGAAAGAGTCTTGTGTTGTGGTAAATTTGCAGTGACTTCTAGTAATACCAACATCTGTCAAGAAAACTGCAGTCATTACCTGTCTTTTAAAAAATACAATGTGTTGTTGACCACTGGGCAGCCGCGGTGGTGCAGCGGTTAGAATTACCACCTCACAGCAAGAGGCTCTCCAGTTCAATCCTCGGCTGGGATGCCTTCTGTGCGGCGTCTGCATGTCCTCCCTGTGGTCATGTGGGTTTCCCCTGGGTGCTCCAGTTTCCTCCCACATCCCAAAGACATGCTGTAGGTGGATTGGACACTCTAAATTGGCCCTGGGCGTGAATGCGTGCGTATGTGTGCCTTCTGTGGAAGGTTGGGCGCCGGGCTGGCTACTCGACACTGTAAAACTACACTGCCAATTATGAGTGGACAGATGATCCACTGTGGCAACCCCTAACAGGGAAAAAGCTGAAAGAAGAAGAAGAATGTGTTGTTGACAGTCCCAGCAATTCCACTTATTAAGTACATGAGCCCAAGCTCTGTAAGAATAATTAAAACAATTTAAGAAAAATAAACAGCATAAACAAAATGATGAAAATAAAATGTAAAAAATTTTAAAATGACAAAAATGTGCTTCTCGGATTCAAATAAATGCACCTATATAGTCATATGTTAGAGTTTTAATATAGTGCATGCAGTTAATACTGATTTCTATAGCATGCGCAGTCAGATAGGCATTGGTTCAAATCACAGAGTGTGTATATGCAAAACAATTAATGATGGACATGAGTGTTTTATCCAACAGACAGTTGATTTGTTCTTCTTTCGGCTTTTCCCAATTAGGGGTCGCCACAGCGGAACTCTGGTCCGCTAATGATTGGCAGTAGATTTTTTATGGGTGTTGAGGTGCCAGCTCGATGCTCAACCTTCAACGAAGGCACACCACTCGACCATCGGGAGGACATGCAGAGTCCACAGAGAAGGTGCTCCAGCCGAGAATCGAACGGGAAAACCTCTTGCTGTGAGGCAACAATGCTACCGCTGCACCACCGCGGCTTTTTATCCAACAAACAGTGATATAAGCTAAATTACACTTTTGTGAACAGCAACATTACAAAATACTTTAGGCTGAGGATTGGTATAATGGTTAAGTTGTCTACCTCACAATACAATGCACAGTGTTTGATTCTCACCTTTGAAAGGGAAATTGGCTAGGCCAAAAATGTCTCACAATGACAGCTAGTCTACTGCTTAACTATGAACCATTTTAAAAGTCTTTGCAATCACATGACTAAAGTGAAGAAGTTATAAAGTTTCTTTTAAGATGGGTGCTTTGAGAGCTGTAGCCATTCCATGTTGATTACACTATTTCATCATACATCCTTTTCCAAATGTACATCAGATAAAAGGAAGGTTAAATAAATAGGACACGAGAATGTGGTTTTTCATTTCTGCTTTCTTTTCTAGTGTCATGAAATACTTCATAATATACCTGGTTAATGCAACAGTGATACTCTACTGGTTCCTGTCTGTTACATACCATGCAATCACCTCTTCTTATATAAACATTCTATCTATAGAATTTTTTTCTTGGACCACTACTGAAAATGGACCCGGTCCACCAGGACGGCCTAGTAAACAATATAATAATAAATACACAAACCTGGCAGCAGGGCATGAATGTTAGCAAACTAGAAATGCATGCAGTAACAGTGGGCTCATATAAATAAGGTAAATGATCAAACTGAGCCATGACAGTCAATACATGCAGCAGATAATTTAGCTATCACAGAAGCAGAAAGATAAAGACTTTTGTTATAGAAATGAGACAAGGTCAAAGAGCTATAGATACAAATGCCTATGCTGCCAAAAGTCACCAAATAAACTCAATTGGAAGTGCAAAAGTACAAAATGAGGAACAATTCAAAAGAAAGGTAATACTAAAGAATATATAAATAGGATGAGCAACAGCACAGCTGAAAATAAAATGAAAATGGTCATGACATCAGGTACAAGGAGCAGTGCAAACAAAGGGAAACAACACAAACAGGTACAGAAGTAACAGCTGAGAGACACAGACATATCTATCATGCAAAAGTGTACCCAGCATGTGACAAATAGTAAGCCGCTTTATTACTGTAAAAATTCATTTCATAACCATGGAATGGCAGTGAACAGATGCTCACAGACATAAAACATATTGTCAAAGTTGGTGACTCCACTTATACTAGCAGACCCATCACCAGTGGCGTACCACAAGGTGCTAAAGTAAACGGCCTTTGACTTACCAACTTTGCTGAAGATTGCAAATCGAGTGCCATCATAGAGTCCCCCAATGTTGTTAATATATTACATGGAGGGCTAACACAGATAAATGAGTGCTACTAAAGCCACAGTCTGAAACTAAAAGCAAAGAAAGAGCATTATTATTCCCTTCGGCAAAGCAGAATTCCTTGTTAATTACAATATTGACAGCACCCTCTAAGTTCAAACCCAGTGGTGTGAGATCGGGGAACACAGGTAAACAGCAATCTGAACTTCGACCAACAAGTTCCACAGTGATAAGGAGAGTCTTCTGCGTTACACACCTTATAAGTAAGAGCATCCCATCCAAGTCTAAGGATGTTACAACTCCACTGTACTCAGCCCTCATCACAGCATTAATAGAGTGCAATGCTCCCTTCTGCATGTAACTCACCAGATACCTGCAGCAGCTGCTGAGACTACAAAGGTTTCTCACCAAGAAAATACAGGGTCTCCAAACCATGACTTACATGGATAGACTGAAAGCCCTGTGACTGTACTTTGTACCATACAGGCTGCTGAAAGGCAACTTGTGCTTGGCCTATAGGGCAGTCTCTGACACTGCCCTGATGGATATGCTACACATCTGCAAGTCAAATGAAACAAGAGTCACTCACTCTAGGATCTTAACCTAGCCTCTGACATTAATAGAACATGCTGGAGATACAGACATATCTCCCAAGATTGCTGCTACTCTGGAATAAACTTCCAACTCACATGAAGCAGAGCTTCTCACTAACCCTAGTCAAGAGCAACCTAGACAAATGGATGGGAGACCGCAAATTCACCCCGGGGGTGGCACTCATGTCCCTCATGGACAGGGGTAGTCAGTGTTTGCTTGGCGAATGATGTCCATCTAACCAAGGACAAGTGAAGCAATTCAAGATTAACATGGCTAGGCTTGTAAGGGCTCTAGGGCTGCTAGTCTAGTAACCACCTATGAACATATGATTTAAAAATAAAGTACGCCTTGTTACTTAACCTGAGTGCATGTCGTGATGAGCTACTAACTTTCACTACCTGCATCCCATAGTCTTCTATGAACTTCTGAACTGGCTCCCTTAGAATGGCTCATAGTGCTCTTTAAAATAGTGACTATTTTAGAGAGAGAATAATTTAAAAAATGCAATTGAAGGATATGCTATATTTCAAGCTGGGCCATGGGAATTTGTTTTGTTTTTTTCTTTTTTTTAACTTGGCATGAATAATGTAAGTTATAAAAGACAGTATGAATAAACAACGGTCGAAAGCCCTGCAGCCTTCAAAGATTCTAGCTGATTTGCACAAAAAAAACCTTATTAACAAACAGAAACCTCTAAAGATTTTGAAGTGTACCAGAAGTCAGTGCTCAGTATTTAGTGTAACTTTAACTTTAGCTGTCTTTATAATCTGTAGGTTTACATGCTCAGTTATAAAACAGCTCAGAATCTTAGAAGGTATGGGTAAACAAACTATATAACACAATTTAAATCCCTGCCTGTAATGCCATCTGTCACCCACACAATATTGCTTCTCAGTGTTTCTGCTAGGATACCTTTGTAACTGGGGCATTTTTTTCTCTAGGGTATTAAAAGAAGCTCATTTTAATTGGATCAGGATGATAATTTCCTACAAAAGACTTAGAAAAACTGAAACATAACTAGGTCAGTTTCAGTGAAAAATATATTCATATGCTTGCTGCTCGTAGAAATGCCTTGGAGACAAGAAGTTGAAAACACATAAAATAAGCAAAGGTGCACATATAATCACCAATCACACGCAAATCTTTGTCCCACAGAGCTTTCCTTTTGAAATGCATCAAGGCTCTGACCCATGACAGAGGTGAATATTTGCATTAATTGAGGAACCCTAAGACCAAAACTGTTGTCAATCATTCTAGCTTGCCCTAACTAGCTTCCTGTTTCAGACTCTGCCCCCTCATATTTCAGCACTATATTACCCTTTCCACTACATCTTCAGTTCCTGCAGGACAACTACAGATCAGTATGCAGTCCTGCTTGTTGTAATATTACAGTTCATAAATGCACGATATGTGTCATTATACGTGTCATTATACAGAACCTGCTCAAACACAGTATAGTTTTGCAAAAAACTTTGGCATAAAGTAAGGAAAGTATTTCAATTAGGGAGACAAAGGAATGCTTTTATTTTATCCCAAAGGTTTTAGAATTTTATGTGGTTTTAACACAGCAGCACCAAAATCTTAGCTGTGATATGATAGATCTTTGGTATTTTTTAGTTAATCTTATGCTGTCAAACTCCACAGCTGGTGATACAAAACAATTTCACGATAACCTCCAGGACAACAAAACTAATGGATTCTTGAAGTTTGTATGCCTAACTGCACTAACACTGAAAAAATAGATATCTAGTTATGCATATTAATATAACAGCATTAGAATTACACTAAAATGCTAGCCATTAGGGTTACCACCTGTCCCACTTTGCGAGGAACAGTCCCTCTTTGGGCAGTTGTGTCCTGCAAAAAAACTGAAAAAATGGCAAATGTCCTGAGACTTTAGGAAAAAATTACTTCCTATATTTTATGTAATAGTTGCATAAAACACTTATCTGAAACACATAAATGTTATAAGAAACAGAATAAGGCACTAAAATGCTACAATAATAAGCTTTTATTTAGGCAAAAAAGTGTGTCCTTTGTACTGGCCGTGGGTATGTTTTGCCCTGCAAAATCTGACATTTGCAGCAAAAATGTCCCACTTTGGGCATTAGAAAAGGTGGCAACCCTACTAGCCATAGCCTTTAAGCATTGAAAATGTCAGGCTATACATTTAAAGAAACAGTGTAAAAATGCTAAAGGTTCTGAGTCAATATCGGAGCTGCAACAAAGTGATCGCTTTGAATTTTCTATGACTGACACTATAATACATTAACACTGCTGCTGTAATATTACTATTACTCATCTGTAATAAAATTCTACTGGGATATTTCACCTTGGAATGATGCAGAATCCCCCTTAAGATTTCAGAGTTATTCCAATGTCATTTAGGTTTATGACTATACACATGGTCAGTGTCCTCCCTCAGGTTGCATCTCCAAAGACATACAGTCAATCTCAGAGTAAATTTGTGAAAACCTATACGGGCATCTAGGTTATGTTTAAAGGAACATAGTGAGATGCACTGTTAAACATGCAGGGAAGGTTTATTCCAGAGGTATGGAAGGTACTGCATTATAAACCTGTCCCTTCAATGTTTTTATCTATCAATAAAGATTTAGGCATTTGCTAGTAATATTGGTGGATTCATTGGACTTCAACTGAGTCTCTTATAGTGTGGTAAGTGAACCAGAGATCTCCCCTCAAAGGCTTATAAAATACTGACTAGAGAGTTTGTAAACTCTTTTGATAGCTTATAGACTTTAAGCCTGTGATCTTGTTGCTTAATTATATTTGGAGTCTTTCTAATTGTTGGATATGTTTAGTACACTGCATCTCAAAGGAGGCATCGTACATAGCTGGTCTCATCAATGGCGAGTATAAGGGAGTGATTACCTCTTTAGACCTTGCAGATACTCCTTTTACAATTAGAGGTGTTAAGCAAAAGGATTTCTGACAGCTATTATCACATGGTGGTCAAAAACAGTGAGGGAGAAAGGGGAGAACTCTTAACCCTGGTTTCTAGGTCTCCGACATTTGCATTTTATAGTGATGTGTTGCTTAGGCAGTATGATAAGGGCAGGGGTTGTTTGCTAAAAGTGACAATGCTATACTTTTTAGCATGTAGTTTGAGCCCATTTTTATTACACCAAGACTTTACCAGGGAGAGTTCATGCCGGAGGTTTTCGGTGTCAGAAGATAAATTAACATCAATCTCGGCTCTTTGGAGATCTGAAAAGTAAAGGTTAGAAAGGAGCGGTCCCAGCACTCAGCTCTAAGAGACACTGGTGGTCATTTTCATATGTCCCGATGAGGTGCCTGCAACTTACATTGTGTAGGTTCTGTCTTTCAGGTGATTTGTTCTCCATTTTACCACATACAAGTTGATATTTAATGAATTTAGCTTCTGTAGGATGTCATCATGGGGAATGTTACTGAAGGCCTTCATTAGGTCAAGAGTCGCCATGTGTAATGCATGTCTCTCATCTAAAAACTCCATAACCTTTTTAAAGAAGCTTACTAGATTCAACAAACATGATCTTTCACTCACAAAGCCAACTGTTAGTGGTCAAGCCAAATAAAAATATCGATATTATGGTTTACGAGGTCCATTACAATACTTGCTATGGTTTTACAGATGACGCTTGTAAGATTGATAGGTCTATAATTGCCTAGGATGGCTGTAAAGACACCCTTATGAATGGGGCATTATGACTGGAGTGGACCACTCATGAATGGGAAAACCAGTAACTAAACTTAGGTTAGACTGTTTTGGGAGTGGGTCTGCAATGGTATGTTTAATACTATTAATTAAACAATCAGGTACCTTTGACAGGTCCCATGGAAGTACTATTTTTGACTTTAATTATCACTTACAGTACAAGATCTTTAGAGATAATTGGGGGAATATGGGATTCAGATATTTCAGGGCTTTAAAAACAAGTTTCAGAGGTGAATTTACACTGAATTTATTTGCAAGGACATTGGCAATGTCTACTGGGTAAAAACAGGAGACTCATTTTGAAGAAGTCCAAAGCAATATAGCACCATAGCCAAATTATGGAACTCCCTCCCACCCACAATTACCTCCATACCATCATGCACCCACTTCAAAACTTTACTAAAAGCGCACTTAAAAACATGCTGGCTATACCCTTGCAACTCCCACTCTAATATCACCCACCCTATCCAACCACTACCTTTCTTTCCACTAACTACCTTGATTATAGCAAGCTCAGATGCTCATAAGCCTAGTACTTATTATACAGCAGGAACTTCTTATTGTAACATTTGTTAATGTCAATTATGTACTTCACAGATAAAGATTCTAGTTGTCTACTGATGTGCTATGTTCATCTGTAAATATGTTGTAAGTAATTGCTATGTTAAATTATTAATTGCTATGTAATCCAATGTAACTACTGTCTGTTTATTTTAACTGTGGAGCTTTTCTCCCAGGGCCTCCGCTGAAAATGGACCTACGTCCAGTCGGACACCCTCGGTCAACAAATGTAAATAAATAAAAAATAAATAAATAAATGCAGAGCATTGTTTCTTGGTTCTCTAAAATAGCTAAAGGAGGATTCATAATTATTGTTGTATTCAAAGACAGCTTAAGTTCACGAGTTCTTTTAACTGGACTTCATAGTGTTTTCAATTTTTTTGTCAAGCTTTAGATATTTCCATGCAAAGGGTAGGTTGTGTCCTGCTACATAATGCAAGGAGTTTCTTTCTATTATTGTATAGTTTACTTATGATAGTGGACCAGCGAGATGGATGATTTTTTAATTTTCCATGATACATGGTTCTTTTCGGGATTGCTAGCGCTATGCAATGTTGCAAATAGCTGTAGAATTCCTTAAACCAGTAACAAGGTCAGGCATGATGCAGTGTGAATTTTGATATTTCATCACAGAGAGGGTTGAGGCCGACACATATATAGTCTTTACTTTCAGTAGTGTTTGCTATAGGGGTTTCAAGGAGAAGGTCACAAGTCTGTGGTCAGACTTCACTGGGGTAGGATATACCAAGTAGAGCAGTGCAAGAGGTAGCCATATTTAGAAGATTCAGGTTTAGAATTCCGTGTCCTTAGGTACTGTTTAATTAGTAACTGCTTACTGGAGTCTGTTTATTAAGTCTAGGAATTTTTGAGCATATCCTACCTTGGAGGTATAGGAGTCCCAGTTTACTGAAGTGTAGTTAAAGTTGTGCAAAATAATGGAGTTTCTGCTAAACAAGAAATCATTTAGAACACTTAGGACTTCTTTATGGTCATCAGTGGACAGAGTCGTTGTTCTGTTGCAAGTTATTAGTCATAATTAATCCTATTTAGACTTGTTTCAGTGAATTCAGTTTGTTGGATGTTAGGGACCTGCTGGGAAATAGCATGCTCCCTGTCAAATATGGGACTCTACCCCAGCTGCCACTGGGTTTTTAGAAATGAAAAGCACAAAACCCTGGTATAGTGGGAGTACTTGCTATTTTTACATTTAAAAAAGACTCAGTAACTACACAGATATGGATGTTTTCCAAATGCAAGATCAGGCAATTTATTGTTTAGATTTATGGCATTAAGGACAGCCATCTTAATGTGATTTGATTTTGGGATTGATATGCACATTATGTTGGAATGTCCATCAACTAGACTCTGCCTAAAAAAGGCACAGGGGGCAGCAAGGCTTTAGCCAATATGTGGAAGCTTTGGAGTGAGAGAAGCAGGCCAGCTTCATGAAACAAGCTGGATTGTAGAGCATCTCACTCCATGTAGACATATACTGGAAGCCCCTGGAATGACGCTAGCTATTTAAGCAATTATTGAAACCAGTTATCTTTTTATTGTATCTAAGTATCACTCAGGTGAAAGAAGTACTCCACTTTGTACTTGTGTCATTCCTGCATTTGCAAGAAGCATAGAAAATTCTGAAATGTCTTGCTACATATCCTTCAGTAACCCTCAGAGATATGCTCTTACAAGGACCACTACCATATTATAATCATATTTGTCAAGAGTTAGGGTACTTAGGTCAGAAATCTTAGCACCTGGAAGACAGTGTACTGTAACCCCCCCTCCCCCACATTCAGCCCTGCCTGTGATGAGTCAGACTGCCTGACACTAGTAGTTTTATCAGTAAAAATTTTAGTTGCCACTGTGGTTCAGTGTGGGAGATCAGGAGTGTTTTTTTTTTTTTTTGTTTTTATTTATCCCCAGGGTGACTTTTTATGGTAGGTATGTATGATGTGGATGAGTGGTCTGATTCTTAGTGCAACTTAATTTTTATTTCTAGGAAGATTTGGGAGTGATCTTTTTAATAGCCTCAGCATAGGACACTTTAGTGTGATTAGTGTAGGACTGTGGTAAAACGTATGAAGCTCACAGTGCAAATTCATGGGTAAGAGGGGAGCCTCCAGATTAATTAGGTATCAACACCTCTCACAGATGGTATTATTAGTACTAAGTACAGGTTCATTACCTGTGAGAATAAGGCGGTCTGTACACAGGAGACCTAGTATTAAAAAGAAGGCACCAAAGACTGAAGTAAATAACAGCAGGGATTACATAATTATGGTACAATACCGCAAATATACAGAAATCTCTCCAGTCAATGGTAGTCATGTCCCAGATGTTGCAGATTTTAAAAGATGGAAAAAAAACATTAATTCTTCTAAGTACTGCACCACACAGGCAAGAAAATATGAAAGAGAAGATAACTGAAGCTTTGGCAATTTAAGGCAATGACTCTACTGCTCACTAGTATAATCAGAGGAGATGAGACTGGGAGGAGTTTCCACAGACAACTTATAGTAAAGGCAGGCGACTCAGGAGACACTCAGAATACAACAGCGTCAAAGGCTGGCTGGTTGTGTCACCAATGTTCTAGATCTACGGAATAGAATGAGAAGGTAAACGTATTTAAACAGTTTAAACAGACTGACTTCACAAACACTTCTGCGATAACTGTCAATAGCAATGGAAGGGTGGTGCAAAGTTTTCAGCCACAGTTAATTACAGAAAAAAATAGTCAAAAAACAGTTCCAGTAATAGAAATGTTAGAACAAAAAATGAAGTGCAATACAGCTTTTACTTTCCTGGTGTAGACACTCACAAAATGTGTCACTTTAGGTTTAAAATGCATCCAGCACAGTAACCTTAAGTTTAAAATGTATCCAATGCAGTAATGTGAAGTACAGATTCAGAATTAGCCCAGTCCCAAAGGGATGAAAACACCAAAAATTTTATGATACATGATCAGTGATACATACACAGTACAGACATGCTAAAATTTCCAAGCTGGCACCAGAAATAAAACACATACTGCTGCTATGCTCTAAAGTACAACGGGTGGCTGTAAGGTGAGTACATATCACTTTCTTGTGATTGTTCCTGTATATTTCCTGGACCTTTATCCAATCAACATTCACCTATCAGCATATGTAAAGTCAGCCATGAATAAATCAATGGCTTTTTAACTGGCAGTTAACAGAGAGGACTTGACAATGAGCTGTTAACCAGCTATTTCCTACAGTCCACGATTTGATTCCTTTGGCCTTCATTTACCTACTGTATCACTCTGTGCAAGCCACATAGACAGTGTTTTTGGGAACTGGGGTCATCAGCTAGGCTGCTCAGTGATCTTTTATGCTGTTATGCCTCATAACTACCTATGCGCTGTTTTTTCACACAGTTTCTAGAAATGTGAAATCTGACCAAGTGTTTCAGTCTGGATGACTACTAGATGGATGATAAATTTTCACCCTAGATACATGAAGAAAATCTACACAAAAGGGGACATTTTTAGTCTAAATTAGTACCGGCTGAGCTCCTCAGTGGTCTCCTTAGCTGTAAGCTTTGTAAGAACGTTCTAGGTGCTATTCTGGTGACACAACCAACACATTTTATGCATGTAACAATTTGGCCAAGGCCATTAACCGATTACCTAGGGATGATCCCTACAGGAGCTTCCTCTTCTTCCCAGATAACTTCTAAACTGTTAATGTTGTACTTATTTAAAATTCTATACAACAGTTATCATACTGAAAAACATGTCAACATAGATATTCAGGTGAAACATATTCAAATTCTATATATTAGATATTTTGTAGTAGAACAGCCATATTAATGCCTTGCTACCCAATTTACTTTTCTTATCTGACCCTCAGCTTCAACACAACTAAAGGGGGGGGGGCTCTCATCAGATGGGCTCTTCAGCTTCCTAAGAAATAAGATTGAAGGGTGCTTCATGATGATTCAGCAAGCAGGAGGGGACATGTATGTGGGGGTAGTTGCAGAATCACCATGCTGCAGGCATACAATTTTCATAACAGCAGTATCCACAAGAGATGGCTATGCTATCATGGGATCCCAGAATGCACTTCAGTACTTGTCTAGAACACTATCAAATGCTTATGCATGCTGGCTTAACAATATGCAAGTAACATTCATTGCTTAACTGCAACCTTCATCTGCATGGAGGACCATCAAACAGTGTTTCTGAAGGTATGAAGGATGTTCAAGTTACGTTTCATTAGCAAGCTTTGAAATGTGCAGCAAGAACCATAACTATTTGGTACTGCAGAATGATAACAGTCAAACAATATACTTACCTAATTGTAAATGAAATAGTGAAATGATAATGTACCATGCAGAACTGTGGGAACTTTACATTTGTCAAAAAGGTATGTTTTGTTTGGTGAAGCCTACTTATTCTCAAAAGTCTAAGGAAGGATTACTGTGACAGAGTTTAAGAAGCAATGCCAAAGATGATGGTGTAATTGTCATGTCAATACCCCCACTCCATCCCAACCAAGCAGTTGGCCTGTAGTTGCTTCTGGCAGTTATTACAAATTTTGGAGCATCAACAGGCAGAAGAGGGAGTTAACTGGTCAAAGACCACAATGTTAAATATCCTTCACTGACACAAGTCAATAAGTACTTATTTACAAGAAAAAAAGCTAAATAATTAATCAAACATAATAAACTGTCAAGACTACATTTTACATAGAGTGACATCTGAATGTCTATTATTCTGTGTAACTGAGGAAGAATCAGTTTAAATGAACATTACTGGCACCTCATTTTGCATAAAAAGCAAATACATGGCCATTTCTTTCACCACATAACATTTCAATACAGTGCATGTGAATATTTTTTGTTTGCTAGTAAACAGTGGGAGGAATTGTAAAATTATACAGGGGACAATGACCACTCACATTAACTACCTGATTACATTTCAGAGAGACTTGTTTACAAGGCAAACATAATTAAGTGCAAGTATATACAAGAAGGGAGTTCTGAAGACACTGACAAACATTTTGCAAATTCTATTTAAGTTGTCGTAGCAAAAGGAAAGCATGCATAATCCAAAAACCTTGGATGAAGCCCCTCTCTCTATCTCTCTCTCTCTCAAGCATCAGGGCTTAAGGAGTATGGAGAATTTTCTTACCCCAAGACTGAGCAACCTCTGTATTAATGTATAAACAAGTAATGTGAGTGTTAAAAGTGCAGGGGGATTAACCCCCCTGCAAAACTGCTCAGTGTTTGTCTTTTTGCCTACAGTACTTCAGCATTGTCAGCTTTAGGTTTGCAGTATTCTGGTCTAAGATGTTAGTGTGCCCTGTGCCTTGGCATGCATCCTTTAGACTCACAGTTCCAGAATATTCCCTAGGCTACACAGTTTCACAGTGTTGACCTAACCAATCATTATAATGGGAAGGTCATTCGAGAGCTCCACAATGAATACTTTTCTTTGTTCAGGTTGCTATGTTAAATACTGTGGTCTGTGACAACTTTTGAAATATGGAGCACAATCCAAGTTCCTTAAGGCTTTATTCTGTCCCTGTAAGTAACACATGTACACAGAAGACAAATGAAAGGTTGCTAGTAGAAACCTCTCACTGGTTCTGCCACACTGCCTTGATCTTGAATACTCTAACAACCAATTATGCAAAAATCTACAGTGGCACTTTGATTAACAGAGATGTACATGCATATTCCTCCTACTGGGGACTTAAGAAGTTTCCGTGTATATAAATATTTCACTGATGCATCATTAGCAGTACTTCAATCATCTGGGAAAGATGTCATTACAAGGCTGCAGTCTCTGTAGATCATAACGACTGGGTACGTAGATGTCTGTAGGCATTAAAAATTAAAAAAAATTCCTTTGTTATACCCGCTCTTCAGAAGGAAGGCAAATTTCCAATGTAACAAGGCTCAGAGACAGTTATATCATGGTTCACACTTTAGCAGGAAGCTGCAGATACAACTCCACATACCAAGTCAGCTACCTTACTCTGGTAGCCATGGCAACAATGCCACAACTGTGCCATTCCATGCACCCTCCTGCATCTGTTGCTGTAGTGGGCATCATACAGTTTTTAGGCTGGTAGGAGGAGAAGTGAAAAAGTTGCCAAATGTGCCTCCTTCAGAGTTAACAAACTGAGCATGAGCAATTTTTGTAGTTTTATGCCTGATGACTGAGTGCACCCTAATTCATGCGACACAAGTGATAATGAACTCATGTCTCCAGGATGAAAGTGTCAATATTAAGAAGACTGCTACAACTTCCATACTATTACTTGGTATTTCAAAAAGAATAAGCATTTGGCATAACCAATAAATGTGCAGCTGCTGCCTTCTGCTGAGAATATACATTAGTCTGACGCCATGCACCTTAGCATTACTGACCCATGGGCAAGACAGAAGAATAAACATGTACTAGGAACCAAAACTAAAAATATAGAATATATAAATACAGAAACTCACAATTCTATTTTCTTTTTAAAATGAAACTATTTTGTTTAATAAATGAGAAAATGTACTTTGATTACCACTTCCAAGACTTTCACTGACTACTTTTGTAAAATATGTTCTGGGCCAGTAAAACTATTACCTCACCTTTGCATTGCAGGATCTTTGGGTTGTCTGTTAGTGTACCAGCACAGCATTTCTTAACTTTTTTCTGTGCTATACTCTTTTAAGGCAGAATTTAGATACCACCAGCCCCACAAAATAATATATACTTAACATTCGATACCACCAACCCCACAAAATAATATATACTTAAACATTCGATACCACCAACCCCACAAAATAATATATACTTAACATTCGATACCACCAACCCCACAAAATAATATATACTTAAACATTCGATACCACCAACCCCACAAAATAATATATGCTTAACATTCCACCAATATTACATATAACACACACACAAATCTATTCAATTTGTGGCACAGTGCCTGTCTTGATGTGACAAAACTGATTTTAGTAGAAATGCTGCATGTATTTAATACATTATGACAATAATCTTGCAGCAGACTGCATAGCTGCTATAACATGGTCATGTTTCACCTAACTGCCCCAGAGAATGTGAATCACTTGAGAAACGCAATTAAAAGAACAACTGAAAGCCCACAATGTCAAAATATGTGCCATTCATAGAAGGACGGAAGTTGGGCCTAGAGTGGACACCCTAGGTGGAACTTGACCACTGGAAGCTGTAAAGCTGTGGAATACCAGAGAAGAAAGTTTTATGGATGAACTCAAGGAGTGACAGGAAAACTACATGTGGATGAATTGACAGTGGTTTGATTTGAACTGAAGGAACATTGCTGTTTTATTAAGATAGAACTGTGAGCATGTGGTTTGCGCTGTGGCACAAAGGAAGAGAATCTTGACTGCAGTGCAGATGACCTACATTTAACGAGCACGCCAAACACTTGAGAAGTCGAATAGGGGGAGTGCTCTTATTTTGGGGGAATGGGAGGAGACAGAGAGGGCAGCCCTGGTGGTAAAACAAGGTATACTTCTACTTTACTAATCTTCTGTTCTACATTCCCCTTTTGTGATCTTATTTTTTTATATTGTGAAATTTTCCATATCTGAGTGCCTTTGCCTGTATTCTCTTCAAATATCTTTGTACTGATTAGTTTTGCTATCTCCTTTGCATAGACATGATACCATATCTGATCTCTCGCTCTTTCCCAAGTTCATGTTTCTTTTTTTCAACTTTTTAAAAATCTCTTGGTTTTGTTGATTAGATTTTTGCACTTCCTCAGTCGCTTCTTTTTCCAAAAGGTCCAAGGTTTCTTGGTCTATATAATGTTTTTCGCCTGTATATCATAACATGGAATGCTAAAACAGCAAAATCAAAACAGAGAAAACTGATAACGTTGAACGCTGATAACATGGAAAACAGGAACTCCGAACAGCAACGGTTGGCCGACTCCGATGATAGGAGCATGTACATGACCTACAGATTTCAGCAAACGCTCACCTTCTACTACCTGCTCTGTTATGGCTCTACCTCTACATTTCTTCACATGTTTTAACTTACAGCACCAGTAACATCTATTTTTAGAGATTCTCTCTAGATTGTACAAGTAGCCATCAACCAATAGCATGTCATTCCTTTTTTGGGACATTACACAGGTAAACACTCTACCTATAATGCCTGGGGCATTGGGATAAGCAGTTGCGGCCATGTTGCTATCCAGTCATATGAACATGTACGAGTATATTAGGCGACATTTACTTTTATATACGTTATGAATGCAAGTGATTAACATTCCTTAATAATACTCTCCTTTATAATGTATCATAGGTATAATTCATGTCTTATGTGTTTAAATGTAGGACAAAGTTAGAGGTTGGATTTATGAGTGTACTGTGCTGTTTGAAAACATATTCAACTGCAGTGTGGCCAACTATTCCAATTAAAAGTTTTCGATGTTGTCACATCTCAACATTATTCGATTCTCAGCTAAAGCATCTTCTGTGTGGAGACGTGCGTGAATGGGCGTACCTTCATTGAAGGTTGTGCGTCAGGCCTGGCAAGTCGTTACATAAAAATCTACTGCCAATCATTAGCGGACCGGAGTTCCACTGTGGTGACTCCTAACCGGGAAAAGCCGAAAGATACAACTGTTGTGATTTCGATGTTTTAGCATTCGATGTTGTCAGCATTCAGTGTTATGATATACACGCTGTTTTTCATGAATCTGTTGTATTAATGAACACAAATTTGCATTTAAAGCTTTTGACAGTTTTATTTGTGCAAGTATTTTTATTTCCTCTAATTTCTCTCAATCTTTTTCAATATCTACCAACCAGAAATTCTGGACTTCTTGCATAATAGCAAAAATACATAATTTCTTTCCTATCCTCAGCAGTCCACTCTTATCATCTTTATGACTCTTTTGGCCTGTCAGCTTTTGCGTTTTTTGTGGACTATTGTTTCTTCTACAGCAGGGGAGCATCCTGCAATTAGTACTGTTTCAATATAACACGACTATTTCTAGATGAGCTGAGATCTTTGATGTTGCAGTTGTATACTATACATTCTAACTTCACATTGAATGAGCATTAATTATTTCATTTCAAAATGCATATATTTTACACAGTGCCTTGCACTGTGCAAAATAATGTTAATGGTTTGTTTTGTATACGTCCTTACTCTCTTTTTTTTTGCTGCAGTGACTGCAATTAACAGTTTATAACTTAACAGCTCTGCCCTAACCAAGTGTTACCCATTTAATGTTAATTTTAATGCTCCTTGTTGTCCTTCATTTAATGTGCTGTACCAGACTTGTCACTAAGACCAGGACAGCTTCATGGTTAACTTGTTAATACACACAATACAAATACGCAATTTTTTCTGCCTTAGCATTTGACCAAGGCATTTATATAATATAACCAAGATATATCATACAATGCAAAATGGAAGAAATATAATTTGTAATTAACATTTGCAGCAAATGGAATTTCATTCATTAAGAATGCAGTTGATAAAATGATGTCATTGCTGTAACAGTCAGTTGGGACCAGCAATGAACTTAAAACATACCTTAAGCCATTTTATTTGCTTTCACACTGCTAGCAATGCAAAATTGTATCCATCAGTGATGTTTCTCTAAAAAATGTAATGTTCAAGCATGACAAATAATAGTTTTGCTCTGTAAGGGAAAAATATATCTTCATTTATGCAGAAAATTTCCTCCTATTCACTATGTCGAGTTCATTAGTTGTACTGCAGATAAATTGACCCAAACTAGACATCAATTAAAATAAACATTTTCTTGTTTTGTATGCATGTTTATTTCCAACATGGCAGCTTCATTACTTTGCATCCTCAAAGTACATTCTCACAGAGCAACAGCATGCAAGTTCGGTGAATTATTTTAAAACATCTTTAAAAATTCAAGTTGTAGCAACTTCAAGCCCTCAGGCAAACTGCTTCCTGTTGTGTGCAGGTTGTTGCAGAGGCTTGACAGTATCACTGTACCACTCATTGATAAAGCTAAACTGTGACATCCTTTTTTATTGTCACAGTGACACTGTAATAATAATTACGGAGCGCAGTTCTAGCTATAAAATGCTCAAAACCATATCTTTCTGCATTTATGCTGTAAAATAGCATAGAAAGCATTGCTGCAAATGCAAAACTTAAATTTCTAATAAAAGAATTGGAGAAGGAATATCTTATATCTCGTCTGAAAGATACAGGAGAGGCACACTGACAAAGCAGAAGCAAAAAAATTGTACATGTTCATGCTACTGTTGGTATGTTCATTTTTACCAGTCACTGAGGGGCTGTTTGTCAAGGAAAACATTACAAGGAATGAAGATAGGATGACTTACGAGGGTTGAGCATCTGAATGAGTTGCAATACCCAGGAAACATGTTCTGGCCCGAGGGCTGGCCAGGAGCAAAAGTGAATGGGATTTTTGCAATATGCTTACATTTTCTAGAAACTGGTTCATTATTGTGAAAACATAACTGGTTTGATATACTGTATAAAAGATAACTGTGGTAATGAGCAGGGATTATAAGCACCATCTTGCAACTGACATTTCCTTTATACGGTTCATCTGACCCACTCACAGTAGAAAATATAATCAGAGCTGTTCTGTGTAGAAATACCCCAGTACAATGCAAGATACAAAACCACTCAAACTACTACATCCTGATTAGTGTTCCTCTGCCGACTGTTTACAGTGCACCTATCACAGCATCACTGAAGTAATTTGGATCAGAGCTACAGACCCACTTCCACTGTCATCGCTGCCCCATGAGGTGTCTGAAGCATACAGTACCGCAGCATGCAAGAGAGAGATATTGGGATGAAAGCCACGTGGAAACATGTTCACGACTACAGCAAAATTATATACGAAAGATAAAAGTGTTATGTACATTTCCACAAATGCGTGCACATCCTCATGGGTGCATGTATAAACATGAATGTATCTGCATGAAAACAATGTACATGTGTGTGCCTTAACCTTAGACAATGGCTTTAACTATAAAGTAAGGACTAATCTCTAAACCTAGGAGAGCTGCCGGACTAATTTATTTTTCTTGTTAAAGCATTATATTGTTTATCAGTGTGTACATATATTGCAGACATTTTATCACATTTTGCTTGTTTCTATTATTTTAAGTAATGTCAGACTGTTTTACACATTACTAAGTGTTTTGCTGCTTTTGTATTTTGTTCTGCATCATAGTCCAGGTAGTGGCTGAAAAGGGTCTCCCTCTAGTAATCTTACCTGGTTAAGTGCATTTAAAAATAAATGATACACACACTTAATACAATATGTACATTCCTAAATTTGTCTCTCAACCTAGACCACTACACTGCAAAACAGCTATCTACTTATCACCACTACAGCAACACTTCAGCTATCTACTCTTGCATTCAAAATCTTGCATCAACAATTCTGTCCCTCTCTCCAAAAACAAATGAACATTCAAAACCTTGTCCTAAGCTCTCTACATACACAAACACTATACCCTTATTCCCCAAAGAACCAAATTTAGTATAGCAATCTGCAAAAAAAAAAGCTTTTCAAAAATATTTCCCTCTAAATGTAACCATCTTGCAGAAAACTCAGGAATACACAACATAACTCAGACAAGGAGACCTACAGATGCATATGCTGCATCAACAATGGATAACTTCATGCTACTTAGTTAACACTTCTCCCTATTAGTACAATCTCTCTTGAAAAAGTTAACTAGTTGGACCACTAACACTAAACTCACCCCACACGTGATTTCTCTTTCCTCTTTTATTAATTGCATGATATTGCCTACATGAGGTTTGGAGACAAACTAACTTGTCCAGGGACACCTTCAGTGTGTATTGGTTATACAGACATGAGAGAAGTGTCAAGGTTGGTAGAAAACAGGGTGAGGTGTGGAAAGTTTGGAAAGGTTAGGATGTGAGGGAAGGTAATAGACAGAGCTATGGATACAGAAGGGTTAAATATAATAAAGGAAAGTTGGGAGGATGTGAGGTACGGGTAACAGAGGGTCTTAGAGATTTTATGTGATTGTAGTTGGGGAAAGGGGATCAGATTTAGGCATGATCTTGCTACTTGCCAGTTAAAGAGCTGGATTATGTCCAATATGACCTATAGGTACTACAGTGGTCAGGTAGGCCTTGAGTGATAGTTGTGTGCCTGTGCACAGGTAGCTTGGTGGAGGTGGGTAATTTTGTTAAGTTATTATTACGGGAAAGTGTGACTTTATTTTTTGTTTGCGTGTTCCTTTTCGTGGCCTTTGGGGATATGTGGGGGAGTGCCACAACTTATATGCTTGGTTGTGTGCTGGTTATGTGAGTACAGCTTTAATGGGGAGAAGGCAGGGGTGTGCGGCCAAAATTTGGGGAACTTTTTTTTTTTTATTTGTAGTTTACTTCTTGTGGGTTACTTCAGGGATGTATTGCATGGACAGGTGGCTTCTGTCATTGTTAGGCTAATGGTCACTCACCCAGTCAACGGGATTCTGTGAGGTTGCTGTTTTCATGCAATGTCTCCTTACTAAGTTGCGTTGTTTGGGATGGGAGGCGGAAAATGTAAGGAACAAAGGTTTGTTTTTTTTTTCAGGCAGCAGTCGGTGGTGGAGGTTTGTTGATGCGGCTTTCAGGTTGTTTGCAGGGTTGTCGTTTCATGGGCTGGGAGACGCTTCAGGCTATTAGTCGCTTGGCATGCATGCATGGTGAGGCACCAACTATTGGGGATGGGATCATAGATGCGTAGGCTTTTAGACTGGGGAGGTTTTTGTTTTTGGGTGTTGTAGGAATAGAGATAAGGTTAGCACTCCCCATGATAAGGATGGAAGAGATCCATGTGGACTTTACAACGCATATACAATTAAGGCATTACCACTTACTTCGTGGCTTCTGTCTACCATTTCCAACCAAAAAAAAGAAGCTATAGGAGGGAAAGAAGGATGCTGTTGTGCAAGGGGCACTGAGTGTAGTTTGAGCAGGCAAGGGACAAAGCTAGGGCATAGTGGCAAGGGGATTAGACTGCCTTGAAATCATGTGTGTCTGTATAAAATCATTTGGCTGAAAGGACAAGGGACAAAGAGAAAAAATGAGAAGAAAGGGATTTGGAGTTGCTAGGTAAAAGGCTCAGCTGTAAGCGGTCATTGGATACTCATGGGTTGTACATGGGGAAGCGCATTCCCTGTCCAGGATAGAGATGGGTATTCCCTTTAAATCCACAGGATTGGTTGAGCTGGGGGGTTTTGAATGGGATCTGTGTGCCCTTTCTGGCTTAGGTACATGGCTTTATTACATGTATGTATTTAGTTTTAGAGACCATCCCTTTAGTGGCCAGCTCAGCTATATGGGATCTTGCTGTTGATAGCTCGATGGGGTTGTGGGTAGAATGCTGTGAAGAGGAATTAGGGACATGAGGCGATACACTGGACATCTTTTGTAATTTGTAAAGTTGAGCCCTATGGACAGGAGGGTTATTTAAATATATTTAAATATATACCAAAAAAAACAACAGGGCTATGTATACCTGCAGACTAGTGGTTCTACAGTAAAGGAAAATAGAGGATAGAATAACTGGTAGCTATAACTGCTGATGGGATGTGTTTGTTTTTTTGTTGTTAGAGTCTTATTGTTGGCTTTGCTTTTGTAGATGGCTGAAATGAGCAATTTGCAGCAGAGACGGGCAGCCATCGTTTCACAGGTGGAACATCTGTTCCAAGATATGCCCAACAGTGAAACTCTGGAGACTGAAGAGCCTGATGAGTCCAGTCAGAGGAGGCAGGTGGTGAAGAACAAGCCAGTGACCCATGGAAAACAGATGCAGCAGTCAACAGATGCTGTCACAGTGAATGTTCTGACTGTCAGAGGGGAGCATGATCCAGAGACAGGTAATGATATGTTGATGGGGGTTGGCATATCAGATTTAGTGCAGTTTGAGAATAGTTCGGGGATTGGTGGAAATGGGTCATGTCAGGTGTCTGGTGAAACAGCAAGCGTTATGGAGGATCAGCAGATGCTTAGTGGGGGGCAGGCTTGAGGTGATGCTTCCACCGAGGATAGTAGTGTAGGTTTGGCTATGGGGAGTTCAACATTGTCCATATGTGGGATGCAGTCACAACTATATGAGATGGGAATGGATTTTGGGATTCGGCCAGGTGACTGGTTAGCTACACAGACAAGACTGGGGCAAGGGAGTGGGGCAGTTTTTCTGATCCCTCACATACCATCCTCATTAAAGGAAAAGATCTGGAAGGTGGAGTACGTTGATATCTTTGAACTAATTGATGCATAAAGGGTTCAGTGATTATTGGAATCAGAAACTGCAAATAGCAAAAATCTTCTGGCAGCTTTAGCATCCTTGGGTAGGAGGACAGTAGGTGGGCTGTGACCAAAAACATGGGAAAATTGGGTTTTAGGACTCGTGTAATATATGGCAGGTTGGTTGGAGAAAGATACAGCCTTGGCCCTGCCACTCTTCACGTACTTTTGCTCGATCTGCAAGCCTCCATGTCTATGGGCATTTAAGACTTGGCTCTGGTATGATCAGAAGTTTCATATGCAGAAAGTGGTTGATCAGTTATTGCGCTGAGAGATTAGGCACCCTGACATATGGCTTGCTACTATGATGGATAGTTTTGAGGCCATTTGTAAGGGGGTAAGTTAGGAGCAGAGATCTTTAATGTGGGACGGTGCACATAGGTGGTGTGCAGAATTTTGCACACTTGTTCAAAGTGTGTGATACAACCAGTGGTGCAGTGTGGCCAGGGGGAAGGAAATGTGGCCAGTCCAGGTTCTTTTTCGACTAATTTGGGTGGGTAACCTTCTTTCTTTCAGGGATTTCAAAGTCTGCAAGGTAGAGGGAATTTGAGGGCAGCAATTTCCTGATTTGGCAGTTGCGGAGGAGTTAATTAATGGATTTTCTCAGGTATTTTCTATTAAGTCAAGGGTAGGCGGGGATGGAGTAGTCTGTAAGAATTTGCAATCAGTGCAAGGGAAGGAAGATATCTTGGAAGGTTTGGTGGAGAAGGAATGCAGGGCGGAGAGGCTACTTGGTTCTTTTGACAGCCCCCTTTTGGAAATTCTAAGGTTTCACCATTAGGTCAGGTTCCTAAGAAATCTGTCAGTGAATATCAGTTAATTCACCATGTGTCTTATCCCAAAGGGATCTTAATTAATGATTTAATTTTACTACAGGACGTCAAGGTGAGTTATACATCTCTGGATGATGCGGTGTGGGTTATTCGGGGGGGAGGGGGTTAAGTATCCATGGTTAGTGAAGGTGGATATTGAGTCCACTTTTTGACTTTTGCCAGTGTGGAAGGAAGCGTAGCCATTTTTAGGCATGGTGGTTGGAAGCAAGTTTTATTTTAGCAAGGTGATGCCAATGGGATGTTCGGCAGACTGTGCTACTTTGGAGAAGTTTAGCACTGCAATCCACTGGATTTGGCAACAACGGGTTGATACTCGGAGAACAGTACATTATTTGATTGACTTCCTAATAGTAGGTGAGGGGGTTGCAGGGTATATTGGAAGGTATGCAGCAGTTTCTAGGGATGTGTGAAGAACTGGGTGTAACATTGGCTAGCCGTAAGTTGGAAGGTCCAGCCAAGGCACTGGATTTTTTGGGTTTGCAGGTAGATGCAGAACGGGGATTGTTTTGTTTACCAGTCAAGAAGATAACACATTTGAGGGAAAAGATTGGATGGGTGAGATTCAAAGACAAGGTGCAGATTAAGCATATCATGGAACTTTTAGGCCGTCTGAATTTTGCATGTCAGGCGGTTCACCCAGGTCGTACTTTTTGTAGGTCTGTGACCTTTTTGCTAAAAGGGGATTGAAGCAAACACCATCGGGTAAAGATTGGTAAGTTGTTAGAGGCAGATTTAGCACTTTGGATGTCATTCTTAGAGCAGTTTAATGGTGTTTCCTTTTGGCAGTTAGATTGGATTGGTCAATGGGAATTGTAATTGTTTACAGACACAGCTGGGGGTATCGCTAAGGGGGCATATTTTGATGGTGAATGGTTTATGGCTCACTGGCCAGCAGAAGGAGGAGTGGAAGTGGGATGTTGCTTTTTGGGAGGTGATGCCAATTGGAGTGGCATTGGTGGTTTGGCAAAACAGGTTGAGGGGGAAGAGGGTTATTTTTAATTCGGACAATATTGCAGTGATGAGAGTTTTACAGGTTAAGACAGCAAAGTCTGAGTTGTTTTTGTTAGTATTAAAAGTGCTGTTTTTGCAGAGCTTGTTCTTAATTTTTCTTTTACATGTGTGCATGTAGCAGGTGTTAAGAATTGGATTGCTGACAGTTTGTCTCAATTTCAGTTTTCCAGGTTTCGGCAGTTTGCTCTGATAGCAGCAGGTGAGCCAAGGGTGTTGCCAGTCGATGTGTCAAAAATTAGGCTGACATATCCAAACGACTGTACAGCAATTTTGGGCAGGGTCTACCAGGAAGGCGTATGGTAAGGCATTTAATTAATTTATTTACTGACCAGAAAAGTCCAACTGGATGCATGTCCATTTGTTTTACAGCTACCTGATGAAGAGGCCATTTGGTCACAGGAGCTTTTTTTTTTTTTGCAATACCTGGCTCGGTCTCGGGGCAAGGTAGGGCAGTGCAGTCAGTCAAGGCGGACCTGCCCGGAATCAGCATATTTGCAGGCGTGGCAGGATTGCATGCTTTTACTAAGTCTTGGACATTTGCTCATATGTTGAAGAGATGGGGGAGAGTGGCAGGTGTGAATGTGGATAAGCAATGGCCATTGACAAGACACGTTTTGAAAGTTTTATTGCAGGGTTTAGTCTTTATGGTAGGGGGTTCAAGGGATTATACTTTATGGGTGACCTTGTGTTTATGGATGTATTATGGAGCATTTAAGGGTGTCAGAATTGTTAGGATCATTAGTTTAGGGGGATGTCACAGTATTTTCTGTGGCGGTGCACATTTTGTTGCATAGATCTAAAACGGATCAGTTAGGGAGGGCCACATTGATAGTTCTTGGGAAAAATAGTAATGGCTGGATGTGTCAAGTGGGTTGAGCTAGCAGTTTGTTGTGGACCCATGCGAGGAGCCCTCAAGACTTACTTTTTTGGTCAAGGGGGGTAGGGTAATAAAGGGTAGTAAGTTTATATATATGATGAGGAGGGCTTTTCATTGTATGGGTTTTTCAGGAGAGAGGTTCTCTACCCAATCCTTTCACATAGGTAGGGCCTCAGATTTAGTGAGGGAAGTTATTTAATGCAAGGATTTTGGGGGACGAAAGCAAGTGGTTGGATGCTATTTTAATTAGTACGAATAAGTGAGTAGCATGACGATGCTGCTTATTTGGGCAGAGTGAGCAGGGATACACTACCCTGATGAATGGTTATAAGGATGTTTTTGTTATGATGAATAAACTGAAATGATACAATAAAGTTACATTTATGAAAGTTTAATAAAGATCATCAAATGTCATTTTGGTGTGCTGTGTTCTACCAAAGGGGATCAGGACAAAATGGAAATTGTACTGCTATGATGCAACTGTTTTTCAGTTTTTCTGTTCTGCATTATGGCTGAAAAGGGGCCTTGGACCAGCCTACCCACACAATTAATAAAACATTTATATAAATGTACATAGACAGAAAGACAGAGAGACAAATGCTTAAAGTAAGTGTAACTCCCAAATGCCAACATCTGTTATGTTGACACACCTTGGCTGATAAAACAGATGGTCAACATATGTGCAAGACTAACAATCCCCAGGGTTGGGGAACATACACCTTCCACAAGGAAAGTGTGATCTCAGAATCAGTGTGTGTGGGTGCGCGTGTGTGTACGTATATATGTGTGTGTGTGTATATATATATATATATATATATATATATATATATATATATATATATATATATATGTATATCTATAGATAGATAGATATATACACACACACACACACTTATTAACATAGGGGAGATGGAGGGGGCTTGTCCCCCTGCAAAAAAACAAACAAACTGTTTCTGACCTGTATGGTCACAGCATGTGCAATAACCTGTTGAGGTCACAAATATCTATTTTTATGTGTTGACATTCAGTATCGACATCTGGGAGTTTCAGGGTATTTAAGTGGACCCAGATACATAGCTAGAGCCACTGAAAGGTTAAGAGACTTTTTTCCAGCTGTATTGCTCTACAATGACTTAACTGCAATGTAAGTTGTGCACACTATTTCACTTGGATATTTTAGCATCCACGAGTGTTTCTCTTATTTGAATTCGATTTTGTTTTCATTTTATCCTTTCTGGGTGAACTCATAAAAGTATAAGCATATTATCAGCTACTTTGACTTCACCTTCCTCAGTCAAAGGATTTAAATGGCCATGGAGAGAAAGGAAATTTAACATTTAGTGTGTTGAGCGTGTGCTTTTTTTAGAATTAAAATTCTGTCTCAATTTGTTTATTCCATCTTTTGTTGTTTATTTGAATGTCTATGCTTGAACTTGGTGAGAAAGAACCTCATGCAACTAAAACTAACTTTTCATGACTTTTGTGCTGTCTAATATAATAATCTGTAAGCTTTCTTTATTTTTACTTCAAGTTATTTCTGGCTTCAGGAAAAAAAATATGGATTACAGCATTCTGTTTTTCCCCAGGACTGTTCTGTGAATTTTAAATTTGATTCTGGACCTGCTGTTCTTGAAACAGCTTTTGCACTCTTTCATGAAACATTCTTTTTTGAATAACTCAGACTAACTGAACTGTATCAGTGTTTCTGCCGTTCTTTTATCATATTGTGGTTTTGTAGTGCAATGATCTTTCAGACCCCAGAATTAGACTCAAGTGCTATGCATGCATACTCTAATAAACCTATAGAAGCTTACACTGGAAATTGGCATGCACCAATGTTTTTCTATTAATAACATTTCTTAAGTTATGTGTTGCTTGTAGTTGATCTTTCAGCTAGTAGCAAATTATTTCATAATTTTTGACTTACTGTATATTAATACAAATATTGGGATACAATAGGGTTTTTTTTTAGTTATTCTACCTATTCAAGACTAGACAGGATTACGGTAGTACAATCTATAGACCAAATTCTTCTGTATCGCTATAACTGTGAAAAAACACTTCCAAATAAAATGATTTAATAATTATTTTAGCACATTCTTTCATGGTATATACAGAACTTACCAAACCCACTTTTAACACACCTGTATAAATTTAAGTAAGAAACTACAAGCACATGATGCCATAACAGCAAGCCACAATGCAGACAGGAAAACGCATGGAAAAATATCAAAAGCACAATGACTTCAAAACATGGTGTACAATTTATACATATATATCTATACACACACACACACACACACACACACACACACACACACACACACACACACACACACACACACACACACACACACATACAATGAGAGAGAGAGAGAGAAAGATAAACAACTTCACAAATAAAAGTTGCATCAAAACAATGAAAAAAATGAGTAAAAGCACAAATCACCTTTCAGGTACAGATTTAATTACAGCACACAATGTTAATGCTATTTTTCAAATCCGGTCTAAGTGCAGTGAAAAAAGGAAAGATCTCCATTTTTAAATTAAGTTTGAAAGCTCTTGTATACAATTACAGGTACTGTTGAAAGGTTTCTCCTTTACAACAAACCCCAGAGCCAATTTTTGTAAATTTCTTATTAGAGGTTAGATTTTATATAAGAAAACTAAACATGGAGTATGGTGTAAGGGATGCCACTTTCGCAGACTGTGTTTAGATGTTAAAAGAGAAAAAAACATGGCTTTTACAATACCACTCTGACACCCACATCTGTATTACATCCATCTCTCTCTCTATAAATATATATATATATATATATATATATATATATATATACACACACACACATACACACACACTATATATATATATATATATATATATATATATATATATATATATATATATATATATGCGTGTACGTTATGTATACGTATAGATATATGTGAAGTCCCTCCTCTAGGCCAGTAATCAAGGAGCCTGAATCCTTACCACTGGCACTGCTGGAGAGGGACATTCACTTGGAACAAGAATGGATCCACCCAGTACTTCCAGATGCAGCTGTCTGCATCAAGCACCATTTCCCTTAAGAGCACACTCAGCCTGGGGTCTGGGTTTCTATGTCTTTCCCCAGGTCCCCAGTAAGAATCCCCACTGCCCTAGCTAAGTCTTCAGCCGAGTGTCCAAGCCAAGTCCTCCAGCATTCACTCACACACACACACACACACACACACACACACAAAAACATCCCCCTGGGAAAGGCTGGCACAAGTTTACTAGCTATGCCCCTTCTGTCCAGACTATAAGGTAGTTACTGCCACCAGACACTCCCAAAGCTACTGTAAGGCTCTTGCAAAGGTACCCAATTATACTGAGTGAAATGAATAATACAAATGGTAATGTTGACCAAGCATCCAGGCTTTCAGCAGTGGCCGCAGTGCCACCAATAGATGTACATACTCTCAAAGGTTAAAATATTCTCTAAAGGACCAGCCACAATGAAAAGTTTAAATATATTTAATAATAAAAGAATATGAAAATACTATATATCTATTTATAATAAACACCAGAGTTTCAACCACAGGAAATATTAAAATAACACAGGTGAATAGATTCACAGCTATATAGAAAAACAGTACTTAACTAATCTCACTATATTTTCTTGATTAATCTAAAGAGTTACTATTCCCTGGTCACTTACTAGCACAAGGCAAGATGAAGTAGGTGAGTGATCCTTCTATGTCAGGTTTCCAAAACAGAGTGCCATGTACCTTCAGTCTCAACTAATATTAAACATTATTTTAGTGATGAATTCCAGAACAACATGACATACATCTGTTCAGCTGACTCCTTGTTCCCATGCAACTTCCCATTGCTAAAAACTGCCAGGATTTAGCACCTTTGTGTCAATAATACACACACACACACACACACACACACACACACACACACACACACACACACACACACACACACATAGAGCCTTCCTAAGATCTGCTGTAGCTCCTGGAAGTCATAAAACCATAAAACACTTCCACTCTTCCTACAGGAGCTAATAAACCATAATTCTTACAGACACTGCATCTCTGGCTTCATTCAATACTATGAGCCAGTAATTTAATTTCTTACTATTTTCAAAGTTTGAGATTAACCTATTCCTCTTCCAGTATCCTCTGTTAAAAATGTACATTTAAACAGTTACAATAATACATGTATGTTTCTTTTCTATCTAGCAGGCACACTGTTGCATTTTTACCACAAGCAACTTTACAAATACATTTTTCAACACAAGCATCTATACAAATCAGTTCAATATACAAATAACATGTAATTCTTTACAAAATTGTAGCTAGCCATGTTGGCATATGTTACACATCCACTGCCCTTCTCCTGGCACAGCTAGCAATATCTCACATTGTCACAGTAGATATATTTACATATTTATTTTTCAATTTACTTCACCTATTTCTGGATCATTTATTTGTATTAATTATTACAACTCTGCTGTTCTTACAGGACTTACATTAGATAACACTGTACAGCTTTGCAATCCATAACTGTAGTGGACAGATCTATAGCAGTGCATTTTTTTTTGCTTTCACCATATATGTTACCTCATAGGAGAGAGACCTGTATAACTGCATACTGCATATAACATACTTTTCCCATATGACATGGCTTGTCCCCCTTGCAGTGTTAATCTTCACTACAGTCAGTTGGGGGAACAGCAGCAATGATCTGACCAGGTGAACAGGAGTTAGTGTGGCAAACCAGTAACCTTGACTAGTTTAAACCATTGAAGTATCTTCAAGAGAATCACACTTTATAATCTATAACCAGTGAAAAAAGCCTGTGATTCACAAAACCTACCTCAAGCACTATGTTGTAATGTCACTTCATATCAGTGCACAACAGGCCTGAGATTATTCTCACTTGTTGCAAGATCTTGATCTACTCATATTACTTAAATTTAACTAGGTAAGAATTTTTGGTCCTTCTGGTTAGAGCCATTCCATTATGTTTTAGACTAATTCAGAGTCACTGGAGGTTATCAGAAATGGAGATGCTGTTTTAGAAATGGACACAACGGATTGTGGGATTAGAAGGTACATGGGTACAGGCTGCTCAGCAATGAGAAAGGATGGATGGGGTGGATTAGTTACAATCATAACTGAAGTTATAAAATATGATGCAAGAAAGAAGATATACTGCCAATAAAGGAAGCAAAGGAAAGGGAATGGTCAGAAGCGAAGGTTAGCACCCTGGTAGTCAGGGTAAAACAAAGTAGGGAGACAGGATATTCAGGACCAGTGTAAAAGCCCCCAGATTTATCAAGGGAGGTAGGATGACAGACTAAATGATAAAATAAAGGAGCTGAGTAAAAGAAAGATTAGACACATGGGGATCTGATTTTGTCAGTATCAAACTAGAAAATTCCAAGTTCAAAAATGGGGAAACAGTGGGAGATGACAAAGGTCTTATACAATGAGATTTAGTCAGCTGGAGCTAGACTGCAGTGGAAGGGATAGAATGCTGGCTGAGATCTTAATCAATACAGGACAGAGAGTCAAATGTCTAAATGAAGGCAATGATACTCATCTGTAATCATTATATAGGAGGGAAGGGAATAGGAAAAATATAAAGACAAACACCACAGTGTGAGGTTTTAGAAGAGTTTACTGTGCTGTGCTGGGAACTGGGTCAAAGACAACTTATGGATCAGGAAGCAAACTTAGAGAACAAGCAAAGCTATGGAAATTGGTCAGAGGTGGAGTACTCGGGCATATGAACGGTTTGAAGAATCAACAAGAATGCTGAAGACAAACAGGAGAGAAGGAGGTTAGGAACTGGGGCAAACAGCAGGACATGCAAGAAATAAGGGGATAGTATGGTAGAGAAGGCACATTAAATGGAATCAAACAGGACAACAAAGGAGGAGAGTGCAGCAAACATCAGAACTCATCCAAGTTTCAGCTTTCTGAGATCTCCTTTCTCCAAATATGGTGCATTAATGGAGTTTGATGATTCATGTAAAAGGTGAGGACGAAGCCCTCTAGGTGCAGTGACACACACACACACACACACACACACACACACACACACACACACACACACACACACACACACACACACAGACACATATATTGCTGGTTTTAGTGTTGGGACCAGAATAATTTAGTGATTCAGACATAGCTGTGGGAGAAAAGAAATGACTCAGACACACTGCTAATGAGAAATGGATGGGTGCAACGGTGGAGCATTTAGCGGGTAGGGGTCTAGAAGGGCAGACAGGTGGAATTTGAGGTCCAGTACAGACAAAAGTTAAAAACTGGAAGGGGGAATGCAGCTGATTTCAAAAGAAAGGGAAATAAATCTAAGTGTGTTGCTCACACCTTACTTGGCTACCTACAGCAGAGTGAGAGGGCAAAGTCAGATGTAAGCATATCGATGGTGTGTATCCTGAATAGCACTCTACCAAGGTCTGATCAGGTTACTCCCTGAATGCATTGTGGAGATCTGGAGGCCATGCAAGGAGAGAGACATCAGGTTGCTCAAAGAAGCCCAGACCAAAGGCCCCAGAAGTGTATAGATAAAGCAGAAAAATATGACCAGATACTAAAGAAACTAGTGGTATTTTCACTGAAGAGCAGAAGAGACAAAGGGCATGACAAGGGTACATAAAATCAAGACAGAGAGATCAGAAGGGCTTGCCCTTGACAAGGACAGAGGAGACATGAAGGATGGAGCAGAGACAGAAGATTGCAATGACAAGGATCAGCCTATGTACCTCTTAGCAGAGGTGGTGGTGGACTCAGGGAATGGGCTGCCAGAGATGAAATGCCTACCAGAAATGTATGTTGGCGAGAGAATCCATGGAGACATTCAAGAGGCATAGGGCAATCAGAGACAGTGTAAAGAAATAGCCATGGATGAAAAGGAGATGATAAATAACCTTAAAAGGCAAACTAGGTAGCCTTACTCTGTCCTTCAGTCATAAGGCAAATGTAACACTTATCTATAGTTAAAACTAGGGAAAACAGAAAAAAATAGTGTGGTGATACAAATCAGACATCTTTGTCAGCAAAAATGAAAATAAGTTGTATTTTTGTTTCAAGAATTCCTCAAACTTCAGATGCAAAATTTGAGCAGTTACAACATATGTAAGCACATGGACAATCAGAATAAACTGATAAATAGAAACTGCAGCTTTCTGTGTGGATGTATCATATTCAGATGTAGATAGCCAAGAAGAATTAATGGGATCCTACAAAAAAGGGAAGGTGTGACACAGATATACAGGTATAGTGACATGTAAACATGCATGTAAGTATTCCTTAGTAATCCATTAGAAATGTATCTATCACAAAGCATTTGAAAGGTACTCAATGGAGAAAATGCCACATCTAGGACAAAACTTCCCAGG
This sequence comes from Protopterus annectens, assembly GCF_019279795.1. NCBI lineage: Eukaryota > Metazoa > Chordata > Ceratodontiformes > Protopteridae > Protopterus > Protopterus annectens. Next base: position 132,475,864 of record NC_056744.1, read on the forward strand.
AACTTGGAAATGCACTTGGGAATTCAAAGAGGAATACTTATCCTGAAAGAGAAGGAAAGGGCAAACCAAAAGTGGTACATTTTAGTTCCAAATAAGATGACACTGACACCTATCTACTACTGCAAGAAGGACAGAACTTGGAAAATGCATTAGGCATATGCAGCTGAATGTGTTATATGCATTTTAGACCTAACATGACTAACAATGCAGTAACAAACCAGAATAAACACATGGAGGTATAGAAACAGTAGTAACAAAAACTGTTCTGGATACCAAACACTTCATTATCTGAGAAATTAAATATACACAACAAGGCAGTCATGATTTCAAAAAGTTTGAAAAATGAGCAGAAGAAATGTTATAATGCTTAACAAGGTAGTAGTAAAAAAAATACGATTAGCACTGCAGTGACAAAACAGATGCTGCTAAGAGCGAAGGGGGCATTCTGTTGTTTAAGTCTGACCACTGTCAAAGCCTTGCTAACATTCTTATTGTAGATGCACTAATACCAAATGCAAGTGTGTCTGTTATAATCCTTAAACTTGAGCTTAGGCAAAATGGGCACTGTAAACAAAACACAAGGCCCTACTACATCCAGATAAGAAGGCAGTGCTGCTTTTAGGGCGGGAGAGATACAATTTAGCATGTGTAGGAGGAGGACATACTCCACACATGGCATGCTGGGACTTGTCTAGGTGTACAGAGACAAGGGCCCTTTTTAACTGCAACACTGTTTTCACATAGCAACAGTATGTTAAATCGTGTAATTAACACCTAGTTTCTGCTGCACGTTACTATATAAACTATTACGGTCAAGAACTACTCTTTATATAAAAGCCAAGTACAAAAGAGAAATGACAACATAAAGTGACACCATGAGACACAAAATAGGTCAGGTAGGGTCTTTGTTACCAAAGCAGCAAAAACTACACCTGCATTGCCAAGCTTATCCTTACAGACTGGAGTACTTTGTTATAGTATTTTGTTAGCACACTGTTGCATATTTTGTGGCATCAGATGCTGTCATTCAGTACCATTGGGTGAACCTAGACCCTGTTGCTAGAACACTTAGTACATTCAGCATATTTACCCACGGCAGCACTGCTGTCAGCTGCTGCTCAATGATCATATATATGCTCTCACGTGTGTGAACTTCCAGTTTCATGTTAGCAGCTTTCCCCCCTTTCTTTACTGCACAGATAACATGTATTGTTACTTTATCAGACATTAATCTGTTTGCTGTTTTCTCCTCAAGTAACTCACTGACCTGACTCGATTCCTCTTAACTTAAATCTCTTAGACACATCATCTACAAAAATTTGTCACAGCATTACTAGCTAGTATTCTGCAGGTATTCCCCAGTGACCCAAGGGGAAAAATATTCTTAGCACAAATTCACCCCCACCCTTGCCCACACACATACACAAATTAAAAATGTTTCCTCTTCTCATTGTCCTCATATATCCAGCACTAATCCTTTTTTAGAAGAACCTGTCCTTCTCTCATCTTAACCATCTACTCTTTAAATTTCCAAGCCCCCAACTCATTATTGAATATACTGTGTGATGATGACTATTCATAACATATCTTCATAAGCTACTGTTAAAACTGTTTCCTACCAGTTTGTATACCCAACATTCATTTGCATTTGTTTCATTTAATTATGTATACACTGTTAAAGCCTATTAACCAGCACTATTTACTGTGTTAAATCACTACTGTTACATTATTTATACATTCCGGGCTGTGTCTAAAAATGGTCCATTGGAATCAGCACACGCGTATGCGTGCACACACACACACATCAACACCTGCCTATCATTGTTCTCAACACATATGCTTTTGCTTCAAAAAGCTTCATCTGTATAAATAAATACATAAACACATGCACACACACACACACACACACACACACACACACACACACACACACACACACACACACACACACACACACACACACATCTATATATATAGCTATAGGGTCTACTTCAAATGCTTGAAGTTGCAGAACATAGAACCACACATCATCGAGGACGAGATAATCGATGTTCTACAACATCGAATATAAAAGTACACTAAATTAAAAAAGATAAAACTCTGCTTGTAAGTTTTTGCAGGGAGACATTCTCTTCACTGTAGTGTGATCTCAAAGTTGTGGGGGGTGCAGGGGGGCTTGCAATACAAGAAGTTTTCATGTTTTTTTTTTTTTTTTGAGTTCAATATTGCAGAATTTCAATCGTCTGGTCCTTGATGATCAGAGGTTCGATACTCTGAAGAGGACCCATATATATATATATATATATATATATATATATATATATATATATATATATATATATATATATATCTATATCTATATATATACTATATATATATATATATATATATATATATATATATATATATATATATCTATACACACACACACACGCACTCATACATACAATACATTAATATATATATATATATATATATATATATATATATATATATATATATAATATGCATCCCTATCAGATTGCCGAAGTTTCAAAATTCTGAAGACCATATGGCAGAGACCATATCTAGTTTTGAAACACCAAAACAAAAATAAAACACAAGAAAATAAAACAAAACAACTTACCTGTACATTTTTGCAGGGTGGCTAGCCCCCTGCACCCACCACACTAGGTGCTACTTAAATATACCAACTCCAAGATCGCAATACAGTGAGGAAACTGGCAAATCCCGGGTTCCGCACTATACATCAAGCTTAATACTAAGTGTTCGGAGTTTCAAAACTTTGAAGATATGGTCTTGGCCATATGGTCTTCAGAGATTTGAAACTTCAGCAATCTGATAGGGGACTATATATATATATATATATATATATATATATATATATATATATATACACACACACACACACACACACACACACACACATACATATGTAAATATATAGGTCCCATACAGAACGCTGACAGCTCACAACGCCGACACCCATATGGCCGAGGCCATATGGTTGACGTTCAGAATATCAACAATGGGGAAACGCTATCACCCAATAGTGCGGAATGAAAAAAAATTTCCATTCTTGCACTGTAGTGTGATCTCGGAGTTGGTATATTAAAGTTACGGGGGGGGGGAGCCCCCCTGCTAGCACAAAAAAGGAAATTTTATTTACTTTTTTGTGAAGTTCTGGCGCTATCGATATTGTGAGTGTTGACCATATGGCGTCGGCCATATGGGTGACAGTGTTTTGGGCTGTCAGTGTTCTGTAGGTGAGCTATATATATATATATATATATATATATATATATATATATATATATATATACACACAAATACGTGTGTGTGTATATATACAGTGTATATATATATATATATATATATATATATATATATATATATGCCACACTGTGGTAGTTGGTTTGTACCTTACTGCAGGATTATGCAGTCTACTCATTAAAGCCTAAAAGACAAAGTAGGTGGTATCCTTTCGGCACAGCAATTAGTAACAAAGCAGCAATTAACTGCTAAACTACTACCCTCACATGCAATTTATTGTCTCAGACTAGGCCTTGCTTATGGTTTTACGCTTTTTCTTTTGCTAACAGTAACACACATGTATAACAACTACTGTGCAAACAGACTTTATACACAGGGCACTAGTCACCTGTTGTTCTTTTGCTGTAAATGAACAGAATTAACAATGACGTAAAAGACCAACTAATCAAAGTATCTGCTTCAGTAGGCCTGTCAAGAAGCACAGTCTGAAATTAGATTTTCTCACAGAGGTTTTCAAAACTTCATTATCATGGAACTGTCTGTTTTTCTTTAACAACTCTCTAACTGTTCTGACTCAGGATATCATGTTGTTATATACAGAAACCTGTACTGTACTGCTGAGCATGCAGAACATACTAATGACATTAAATGATACCATAATTATAACAAAGATAGCCTGCCTTGAGCTCTCTAATTTACCCTGCAAAAAGCTATCACTGTTAGCATAATTAATGCTGGAGCTTAAATACATTCTAGGTATATATAACCAGAAATGATAAGTCATTATTCTGAATAAGAAATGTATAGTCACAAGCAGCAATTCGACAGAAATTTGGAATTCAACTGAAGAGAGTGAGGGGAAAATAAAATTAATTTGCATTATTAAATCAGTTCTGTATAAACCGTTTTATCTCCAGCAACTCCCTGAGCAAAGTATATGCCAGTCTTCTAAGTGCTGTGTGACACTTTACATAGAAAAAGCATGACTTCAGCAGTTCAGAAACAAGGGAAATGATTTTTATCATTGTGATTAATACGGTTAGTTTAAACATGAAAATGTATGCTTTTAGACTTGTTTAAATATCATAACTGTCAGCTAGATAATTTAGTTGCACATATTTCTTCCCAAATCAGAGTTTAAGACCTTTATTCATATATGAACAATCCTTCAGTCTCTTGGGTAATTTCATTTCTAACCCACTACAGGTTTCTTCTTTTGCTTCAGTCAGAATACCTACATTTGTAGGTTTGATTGATTATTTATTACCCCAGGGGCTGATTATCTGACTCCACAGAGAAAAGGATATAAAGGCTGTTAAGTGATTTCATTGGAGTCAGGCGGTAAAATCTGAGACCTAAAACTCAAACTTCCTTTACCCTGCCTTAAAAAAGGTTAAGGGGTTTATCTGTGGAATACAAGGACTAAAAAAACAAATTAGCTTAACTTCAAAAATGTTCAGAACCACTTCCTGTCTTATAAGAAGACTAACTGTGCTGTAGTACTGAATAAAACTGGCACCTTTTAAAAGGAACAAAAATAGCATTTTCATTTAATATTTTATATTTTTCTCAGTAGGTGGTTTGCCATTTCTTTTCACAAATGTCTACTGCACAAAAATGAGAACACATTACTGGTGCGGTTCATGGTGACTACAGAAGGGGAAAGGGGCAGTCGTTGAAGGTGGAAATGTACAAGTCTTTCCATTTTATATTAATATAATCCTGGAAAATTGTGAACTTTGCTGCATGTATCCAATGGGGAAGAAACATCAGGAAAACTGACTCTAGCAGGAAAAGCAGCAGGAAGTTACAATTGTGTAAAATCTTACCATAACAGTACGTCTTTCTCTTCACTGTTGCAGTATTCCTTAAAGTACAGATTCCTTGCACAGGGCAGTCTGACATCCGGGCAGTATACAAAAGCCTTAGGTTGTAATAGGGATGTGATAAGTCACATATATGCTCCCTGTACACAGCGTAGGGCATTAAGTTGACTTACGGACATACCATCACAGAACTGAAAGGCCCAGGAGGAACAACAGTCCAAAGAGAAAAGCCTCAGGAGGAACAACAGTCCAAGGAGAAAAGAGGAACATGTGCATCCAGAAAGAGAAAGAAACAAGAGGACGAGGGAGGCAGCAAATAAAACAACAGTGAAGAAAAGGACATCTACTGTTAAGGTATGGCCACGACAGTGCTGTGTCCTTCCATATCACTGTTGCAGTATTCATAACAGTAGGGACAGTACAAAAACTCAGGAGGAAACATGGGAGGAGGAGGAAGGTACAGAAGTGCCTCCAAGAAAGCCTTGCAGCTCTAGCCCTGGAAACCACATCCAGCTTACAGTACTTGATAAAAGTGTACACAGAAGTCCAAGTAGCTGCCTCAAGGATGGAGTTAGTATCCAATCCTTTGAAAAAAGCACCAGAAGAAGCCACAGCCCTTATAGAATGAGCCTTAACAGAAAAACAGCTTTTCCCATGAAAAAAGTAACAAAAAGGAAAATGTCTTGGATATCCATGAAGAAACAGTTTGCTCAGAAACAGCCAAACCCAAAGGTCTACTATGAAAAGAAACAAAATGTTGCTCAGATTTAAAAATGGCTTCAGTTTTAACCAAATAAAATCTGAGTTATCTATGCAAATCCATGGTGTGAAGAACCTTCTCACTAGCAGACTGCAAAGATGGGGAAAAAGTGGGCAAATAAATAGACTGATTAAGAGACAAATCATTAACCACATTGGGCATAAAAGGATTAGTATAAAAAGACACCCTGTCCTTATGAAAAACTAAAACAGGAGGAGCAACCATAAGTTCATGCAGCTCAAACACCTGTGTGTCTGAGATAAGAAGAACACTTTTCCAAGAACATTGCTGTAAAGAAGCTGAAGCTACAGCAGCAGGCTCAATCTTTCCAAGACAAAATGAAGGCCCCATGAAGGAGGAATAGGCTTCCTGGGGGGGGGGGGTGGCTAATATGAAGGACGCCTTTTAAGGAATTGTTTGACCTCAAATCTAGGAGTCAAAGGCAGACAAGCAGAAATGGCTGACAGGTCGGCTTTATCAGAAAAGTATGCCAATTAAGCTTTGACCAACTCATACAAATAACAGAGAACCACAGAAACTTCCACAGAAAGTGTATCCAGATTAAAAGCAAGACACCAAAGAGAAAATCTCTTCCATTTGGAAAAATAAGATTTCATGGTAGTGAGTTTTATGGCCTCCTGCAAAACTTGAGGCAAGTCCTCAGAAAAAAGTTGTCTTAGAAGGATCAAAACCTTATCACTCACAATGTCAGTTAAAGAGTGGACCAGTGGGGAAGGATGAGAGACTCCTTGCCCTGTTGGAGTAGGTCCACCCTATGAGGCAACTTGTGATGATTGCCTTTGGCTAAACACAGAAGAGTGAACCCATGTTGTCTGGGCCAAAAGGGGATCACCAAGATTTTGGGAAAGCTATGTTCCATCTTGAACAGGACCCTTGGTATGAGAGGAAGGGGACGGAAAGCATAAAAGAAATTCCCTTCCAGGAAAAATACAGGGTGTCAACCTACCAGACCAGAGGACATGCAACTCTGGTGCAAAAGGGAGGATGCTGTCAGTTCACAGGGGAGGCAAAAAAATCTACCTAAGGAGTACCCCAGCATCCATTCCAGAGTCTGTGTTATGAAACTGCTCAAAGAATCTGCCACAATCTTCTGTTCTGAAGGAATATAAACAGCCTGAGAAGTCACCTGGCACTGGACTGCTAGATGCCAAACCTGACCAGCTAGTCTGTACAAGAGGTAAGGCCGCGATCCCCCTTGCTTGTTAATGTACCATATCACTATGGTATTATCCTTTGATATATATATATATATATATATATATATATATATATATATATATATATTCTTTGACATATATATATATATATATTTCCGTAGACATTTTATATGTTTTAGAATATTTTTTCATGAATTATAGAGTAGTTTGTGTATAGGCATATACCTATTACTTTAAGAAGTTTTTGCATGGTTTCATTGTTTAACTGAGTGATTGATTTAAGCTGATTGTAACTTAATTGCTTTTTAAGCATTATAAATACGTTTAGTTTTTTTCATGAATGTATTGAAGTCTGAAGAAGCATCCTTTGGGGTGTGAAAGTACTTACTTTTTACATTAAACATTGTATTTTGCTTTGTTACCTGCTCCAGTCGTGGTGCCTTCTCTCATATTTTGCTTACTTGATTATCCATGAAGACTTTGAGGTTCTCTGAAAGGAAAACAGAATGGAAGTTCTGAAGAGCCAGGAGAAGAGCTCTCATTTCTTTGATATTGGCATGGTTCTTCCTTTGACAAAGGTACCAAAGGCCCTGAATCTTCACATGGTTGAAGGAAGCTCCCCACCCCGCATCTGAGACATCCAAAAATAATTCCTGAGTGGGGACTGCAGGCTGAAAAGGAAGACCTGGGTTGAGGGACAGTTGATAAATCCACCACTGAAGCTCTAATCTGAGACATGGGAGAAAATGAACTGTTAAGTCTAAAGGATGAGAATGTTGAAGCCAGACTAACTTTAGGAACCACTGAGGTTTTCTCATAGGAAGCCTGGCAAGAGAAAGCATTGGAATGGTGGAAGCCATGCATCCCAGAACCCTTAGAAACTTTATGGCTGTAATGAAGACCAGAACAAGAAGGGATTGAAATAATGCAATCAGAGTCAAAGTCTTGGGTGGAGGGAGGGATACCAGCATTAGAATGGTCTGGAGCCTGCATCTGACAAAAACATAATCCTGAGAAGGAGTCAGGAAGGATTTTTCTAAGTTCACTGCAAACCCTAGGCTTTGCAGAAGACAAATAGCACAGGGAAGATGCTGAAGCAAAATCTCTAGAGAGGAAGCGTGAATGAGCGGGTCATCCAGATGAGGCTACAAGTGTTCATCGCTCTCAAGAGAAAAAGGAAGGGTGCATGTAACAGGTACACTCTTCACAATAGATTTCCTGATGCCTAACATATGGCAATTCTTGTTTCATGGGGCAGGATTGATGAAGATAAAATCAATAACAGCAAAGTATCTGACTAATTTATACTTTTGTGGGACACCTGAAGGAAAAGAAGATAAGGATTCATTCTATTTGTCTATTTCTTCATGAGGATTGCTGGACGCAGCTCAGCCTGAAGCTCCTACTTTTACTAAAATAGCAAATTAGTTACTGTCTTTCGAATTAAGATGAAGATAAGTGACTGACAGCTATTTTCCCAAGAATTATAAGTTGAGCAAAATGTATTTTGATAAACAGAGCTGAACTCAGAGGGACTATTTTTCCATGCATAAGAACTAACCCTGGAAATGATAAATTGAGCTGGGGTGCAGAAATACAGCCCTTCCACGAGAGTGGGAATTAATGTCCCACAAAAATAAAATAAGTCAATAATTTAAAAAAAATATGTAAAGAAACAAGATGGCAAACAAACTCAGTTAACACATTTAAGAACTACACCTATATTCCCATAAAAAAAAAAAAAGATCTCAAGACTCCTAACTCTGAACACACAGAGTTTGACATGAATGTCTTTCAATCAGAACACATCACATCAGGCAATGAATAAAAATTATGTAAACTCTTTGAAGCTAGCTACACAGACATTCACAACAAAGGCTAAGAACTGTATACTTCATCTGATATTCAAAGAACTGAGGAAGATATTTTGTTTTAGTTTCTTAACTGTGTAAGTTCCCATGGGTCCCTGTTATAGGTCAAAGGCCACAAACCCCAGCCTCAGTGAGAATAAGTAGGAAATGTGGGTGGAGAATAATACTCATTTGGAGGTTCTGATATCTCTGGGTATTTCCCCCTACTCTGAAGTGCAATCGCCTCAAACGCACTGCATATAGTTAAACAGGGGTGTGGGTGGCACAGCCCCCATGTTGATGGGTAAGGGGAGTATAGTTTTATTCTCATTTCACTGACTGGTAGAATTTATTCCTTTGGAGTTGGAATCTTGGTTTATTTTCTGATATATCAGGTACGAGTTTGGTAAAGAGACGGCCCACTATCCTTTAGCACCAAAACTGTATTTTTATACAAAGATCTAGAGTTGTACTAAAAAAAATGTTATCTAGACAAGGATCTTATTTTCCAACCTACTCTGTTTTCTCCATCAGGCATGTATGTAGTTAAACTTTGATGTTACAAGTTTTCCACTCTTACAATATTCAAAAGGAAACTTGGCTACTTCTTCAATTAAATCACTAAAAAAAATGTGTTCCCAGTCAGAATCCATACTCAGCGGAGTATTGAAAGTCACATTTCTGTTGCTGACAATGATAGTATGATGTAGCTGAAGACACTCAAACCTATCAGCAACACTAACAAAATGGATTGGCAATGAATTCCAACACAAATTCTTCAACTACTGTTGCGAAAAAGAATAACCATAGACTAACAAAAATAAAAAGGTGGAAATCTGGAACAATAACTTATCTGTTTAAAAACAACTCTAGCCCTGACAACTATGATACCTTCCCAAGAAGTTCAATTACTATCAGCTGCTCAGAGGAAAGTTCCCTCCAAAATGCTAAAACGTTGATTTCTCCAAAGAAAGTATCTAAAATTAATATTAGAATTCTGAAATGATGCTTCCGTCTTATAAAATACCCAATACTGTTAAGAAATGTAGCACTCCATAACATTTTATATTCTACTGAAAATACCTGTGCAGAAATACATAATCTAACAACTATGTGTAGGACAAAAACATAAGTGATTTTAATTTATTAATCCCCCACTGCTACAGGACAGCAGGGAAAATGAATAATCTATATGAAAATATTACTACTTTATTACCCTAGTACCATAAAAACAAAAGAAACTAACACCTATGCAATCTTGTTATAACACCCACGATTTATTTTTGGCCACTTTTTTATGCTTAGATCTACTACTTTGCTCTATACAGGGGTATGCTGAAGTATTTTGAAGTATATCTCTTGCGCCATAGCCAAATTATGGAACTCACTCCCACCCACAATTACCTCCATACCATCATGCACCCACTTCAAAACTTTACTAAAAGCACCTAAAACATGCTGGCTATGCCCTTGCAACTCCCACTCTAATATCACCCACCCCATCCAACCACTACCTTTCTTTCCACTCCACTAACTACCTTGATTATAGCAAGCTCAGATGCTCATAAGCCAGTACTTATTATACAGCACGAACTTCTTCTTCTTGTAACATTTGTTAATGTCTGGTATGCACTTCACAGATAAAGATTCTAGTTGTCTACTGATGTACTATGTTCTTCATCTGTAAATATGTTGTAAGTAATTGCTATGTAAATTGTTATTCACTATGTAATCCAATGTATATACTGTCTGTTTATTTTAACTGTGGAGCTTTTCTCCCTCGGCCTCCGCTGAAAATGGACCTACGTCCAGTCGGACACTCCCGGTCAACAAATTTAAATAAATAAATAAATAAATATTTTGAAAACAGTCTGCTATACACACACACACACACACACACACACACACACACACACATTTAACGAATGACTTTTAATGCAACATTTTTCTATACGAGTGAGGTGTTCATTGTTCTCAATACACTACCAAAATGATATTATGTCTTTAAACTCAAACTCTAATCATCACTGCAATGTTTATTTGTAATTAGTATGGACAATATATGCTATTGCTACATTTCTTAATCTAAAGTAATGCAAATGCATCACAATTGCTTCTACTCTACAAACTTCTTTTTAAGGTACTCTAGTCTAGTAGAATTCTATAGCTGCATAAACAATTTCATAGTACTGACTACAAACTATTCACTTCTGTTAATCAAGAAGCAGTTTTTATTCATTAAGGGTGAAAAGGAATACATCAAAAATTATTTTCCCCATTTGTTACAACAGAGAATGAAACACAGGCCTAATACATGTGGGCAAAAACGTAAAAGATGAGATTACATGATCCTCTGGGCCAATCAGTCCCAAGTCCAACTCAACAATTATACAATAAAGGTTTATTAATATTCAGAAATGAGCATGCTGATTGGACAAACCAATCAGCATGCCCACTGTAAATCAAGCATATTGCAACAGCTGCAGTACCACTGAGCTGGCAGAATTTCTATTGTTATATGCTGAGGGAGAGGGAACAAAGCATAAAAATCAGTTGCATTCTGCAAAACTAAAACAGAAACTTACCTAATTTGTCCTTATATTTTTGCACTGTCTCCCATAAAACCTGTTTTTTTAAACTGTTAAAAAATATCAAGCACTGCACTGATGCAATGTGCAAGTGTGGGGATGTAAGTCCCTTCCGCACGTGTAAGTATATCAGTCCAGGGAGGAGAACATGGAAGATGACAGAAGTGCCATTATGCAAGAGCATTACTTAAGAAAGGCAAGCAATCTCTTTCTTAAATAATGCAATCGTGGCTTTGTTTAATCAATTAGCCCTCATGATCAAACCACACCAACCATGTGCAAATCCTGATATACCCACAGACAGTCATGAGCTATTTGTTAAATACATCATCAATGCCTAAATGTTATTTTATTACGGTATAAGCTGCATCTTACTCTTGCGGATCACAAGGAGGCATTAAACTTGGTATAATTTATTCAGAAAAGGAACACAAAAGCAATAAAAGTAAGAAATAGTTTTTGGCTATCATATAGTCTGCATTTTCTAGCATAAAACAACATTTTATGCCTGAGTATGTCACACTGAATCTACTTGTTGCATGAATACAGACCCAGATCATGTATATCATCCATGTATTTGAAAGTACCAAGAATAAATACTTATTTTCTTTACCCTTAAGCATCCTAAGAAACTTCATTAAATTAGTATCTGGTATCACTCCTGCAAGTAGTGCTAAAAGCCCGCAGTATGTGACATCTAAGCACCAGAGTATTTCTATGGAATACCAAACCACTGCAACACAGACCATCAGCTACAGGTATACAGGTATCAGACATGTAGTGATGCACATGCCTTAGTGCACAGCTATCTTTAACACAGACCGTCTAGGAATATATGTAAGGCTCTAACTTAGTACACTCAAATACATTTACCAGTTCCACTTAATTTTATTGTTAATACAGCCCTTAACAAATTAGAAATCATTGAAAGAGACTCGATCCTGTTACCATGGAAGCAAGGCTTTATTTTATTAACAATACTTAACAAGCATGGAAGTTAGTACTTTTCATACAGAGGCAACCTAAAACCAAATTAAGCAAGCTTCATGACGGAAATATCTATATATATATATATATATATATATATATATATATATATATATATATATATATATATATATTCTTAGTCTTTACGTTCAATCAATTACATTAAAACAGATCATCTAGCTCCACTCTCCTCTTTCCAAATGCACATTGTTATTCCTTAACCCAGAAGTTGTCCTTCTGAATATATAAAATGAAAATGAAGACTTAAATTTCTTCATATGAAGTTGTTACATAGGCTGCAATTTATAGGCAATAGTTCTACTTGAGCTGCACAGGTAAGCAGCCCCTGTTGACCGATTCATAGTCATTCACATTTTGAGTAGTTGTATAACTAACAGAGAAATTGCATGACTGCACCACACAAATATACACACTCTAACAGAAATAACTCGCACACTGCTCCCAGTCGTGCATACATGCACACCCATTTGCAGCACTGCATTACTTACCTAGATTGGCAATCTGAGCATGCTTTACACTGTGTTGTGCTGTGCAGTTGAAATGCATAAGCGTAAACGGTAACACTGTTGTGAGTACATGCATTTTCTGCACTGCTCTGCGCAAACAATAACTAGTACAAACATCTAAGAATCACCAGACTTGTGTGATTTACCCTCCACAGGAGTGCAACAGAATGCAAATAAACTTCGTAAGTCTTGGCCACAAACCTCAACTACTGCACTTAAATCTGGCACCAAATTTCTTGCTGTTAGTTATAGCAGAACGTCTCTACACAGCAGTGAGGGGACTATGAAGTGAGACAAAGCAACCCGCATGGCTCTGTACACCAAACAAGTTGTCTATGAATTGTACTCATGATGTGAAAAACTATGTACATTGTGTAAAATATTAAGAAACCGTTTACACAGTATCACTGCACTGTCTATATTTTGAAAATAAACTTGTGCACCTATAAATTGCAAGACAGATGTTTAGAGGTTCAATATATGTCTATTTTGAGTTTCTAAAGTCTCCTGCTCCTTGCCATTTACAGTCCAAGCTTATTTTCACTGATAGGAATCTGCTCAGTAAAATGATATCTTATTAAGAGTTTAAATGTTAAATGTATATCACTAAATAATGCGCTTAACTGATTAGTCTCAATAGCAGTCAGCTATTTATCCTGAAGGATCTGAAATTACTTAAACTTACCTTAGAGCAGTATACAGAATTAAAGAAAAAACATGAGAACAAGGTACAATGCAGAACTCAGTGCATCTAAAAATATGAACCTAGAAGGAAATACCGTATTACCGAGAGACTACAGGGGGGAGTATATGCCCACTGTATAGAACCAGTTTTACCTGTGTTACCTTCAGTTCTAAATGAATATTTATTCACCTTTGCCATAGAAATGCTGGTAATTCATAAATAAGTAAAATGACAAAGCACAGTGTCAAACAAAGATTGGGTTACTTATAATTACATCCAACCTGTTTTTGTCAAAGATCTTGCTGTACCTGCAAGGTGTTTGAATAGCTGCAGGCTAATGTGTATTGTCACTGTAAATGAATGAATATGCTCCTTTCACTTACAATGACTGGTTGCATGCTGTGCTGCTTTGTGCCATAACTGGCAGTCAGTGGGGTAAGGGGATTGTTCCTTTCCCCTACTGCTGTGGGATCTCAGTGTTGCTGCTATACATACATAGAGGTATACAAGTGGCAGAAGGTGTAGGGGAACGGGAGCTTGCAAAAAAGCATCATTTGAAGGGTTTTTAAGTTTGGTTAAAGGGATTTGTTGGCTTCAATGAAACTGTGATTTTGCTGTTTTCTGGTTCAAGACATTGCTGTTTCATATGTCTGCATCAGACTAATGACATTGAGCTCAAAGATTTATAGTGCTTTCTGAAGTCTCCTTTGAGAAAATCTGAAATATATGCATGCAAAGCAGCTAGCACAACCTTAAGATATATTTTGATGATTGTGTATTTCTCTGTCTAGTCTGGAGTACTATATTCTCATGAATATTATAATACCTTTGTTATATTATCAATGTATTACATAAATACAAGCAAAATTACCCAGTTTTTATAATTTATATCCACTCCAGATACATAAACAAACAACACAGTGAAGTGTGAAAAGTGTAATGATTACACTCTCTTACAAGAAACAATACACAAAATGACTATGATCCCCTGATGAAAAAAAGTGAAAATGCTATAATGAAACAGTGAGGTTAGGAAAGAATATTTAGCAAATAATTTAATCATAATGTTTTCACAGATTCAGAGTCAGCTATGGACTATAATTACCTAGCCAATGCCTACCCTCACATGACACCTTCTGTCTCCAGGGGGGTGAAACAAGTCAGGTCCAGGACTGACATACATGTCCCATCCAATTGTCAAGGTTTGCGTCAAAGGAAGCAAGGTTATCTCCCTGTTTTATATGTAATAGCAGATTATTCCAGGGAGAGAGGAAGCACTTGGTAATACACAAGTTCCTCCAGCATGTCTTATTTATTTGTTGATGGCAAATGTACTTTGGACACAGATTAATTTGTCCAAAGATACTGTAGAAGGAAGGGGGTAGGAAAACAGCTGGACAATGTGAAGTCAGGCAACGGGGTAAGAAGTTAGGGTGGGTTATGGAGAAGTAAGGGGTAACTGACGGAAAGGAAGAATGGTGTAGGCAGGAATGGAATTAAGGGACAGGGAGGAGTTTGTTGGTTTAAACAGCACTGTCAGTTGGGGCAGAATCAGATTCTGGCATGGGCTTGCTGAGAGTAGCAAGCCTGTGTCCAAGATGACCAGTAGTATTGTGGCATAGATAGGCTTTGGACTAATTTACTGTGGGCAGACTTAAGTGAGTTATGTGAAGAGAACATTTTTTTGTTTGTTTGCTTAGACTTTGGATAGCAACGGTATTTTGGTTTGGTTAAGTGGTCTGGGAGATTGGTGGGGGCTTGTTGGGGGTGGTTGTGCTCAATGGGTGGCATGTTTGGAGTTTTGCCTGGCTGCTGGATTGTGTTGGTTCATCTCAGGAGTGTGTAGGTTAGTTTCACCTTCTGATCCTTGTTTGCTTTGCCCAGGAACCTGTTTGCGTGTACTGGCTCCCAGGACTGTATAGTTTTTTTTTTTGTTTTTTAAATCCTTGGTTTGGTGAGGAGTTTCGCATAATCCGTTCACTAAATATAGTCTACAGCCATAACTGTTATGTCCAGTAAGCTTTATAACTTCAGCATCGCTGTGACTGTGACTAATATACTATGTTTCAATATTTGCTATCACCGATGTAACCAATGCTACTATGTATACATGAATGTATACTCCATGTATATCCACTGTCCTACATGTAACTATGTTTTCTCATATTTTATGATTGTGGCTTTACTGACATTGTTTACTTGCATTTATATCAATTTTATTAACTTTTTATTATTAATTCTGTACTTAATTATATCTTTGTGTGCAGCTTTTCTCCCCAGGCCTCCGCCAAAAAAGGACCTGTGTCCAGTCGGATTTTCCCAGTAAACAAATGTAAATAAATAAAATATGGCAGCAGCAGTTTGTCAGATACAGAAAGTTAATGGGGGCGTGACATGATTTCTTCAGGCTTCACATAAAACTTTTTTAACTCCAAGTAAGTCCATTACTGGTTGGTTTTACCTGGATGTCCCCTTTAAAAATGGGCAGAGTGTAAAAGCCCTGCTGTCAACTGAGTTTACCTGATTTTATTTATCTCATTTTCTCTGTTTTCAAAAAAATATCGCTCATGCACGTTAGGGCAATTTCACTGCACTACACTGATTCACAGGTCGATCAGACCCATGAGCAGTACGTCAGTATTGTTTTGCAGCTGTCCTGATTTTTCACAGTATGTCTAATTTTTGCCTTGTATTTTGAGCTATGCTTTGTATAACCTGTGTTTTCTGGCAAGTGAGTGAGGAATACATTCACTAAACAATGACAGCCATGGGAGTTAAAATCGCATATGCGGTGAGTGATCAGAAGATGTATGTATAAACAAAAAAAAAAGCTTTTACTTTGTCAACATGTTACATTTTAAGAGCAGTATTTAAAAGTTGTCCCTGTTGTGGGACCTTTTTCCTCCATTCTTTTGGAGTTGTCCAGTCTTCTCTTGCTAAGAGGTGCTGGAACTGTTTATTAGGGGAATGATAGGTAGATAGGTAAGATGGAAAACAATTTTGTTTGGAAGATGAGCTTGCTGACATTCAAGGGATAATTTACTGACTGTTTACTTTAAACTTATGGGTCATGGATAGGGTGCAGTTGTTGAAAAACCAGTTTGAAGAAGATCCTGTATGCTTGTCCAAAGTTGTATTATGTCCCCTGAATTTTATGGAAAATACGGGCAAGACTAAGAACCGCCAGGGGATCCACCAGCTCCTGAAGTGTCCAGTGTGGCAGAAGTCAAGAGAAAAGTGCAGACAGTGAGGCGGATATTGACCACCAGAGGGAAGTATGTTAGTAAGCTGGTGGCCGGCTCTGTTAATGAGTGCACTGCTGAGGAAGGAAAGAATCCAAGCACAACTGTAAGTAATGATAATAAGCCGCGGGAAATTAGTGTTAACGTTAGGGCGATTGCTCCAGGGAGTGGGGGCATAGTTTTGGGAGGTTTAGGTGACCTTCTTCAGGGTTTGGTCAATGGAAATTAGGGAGAACAGGTTCAGGACAACATGTCTGTGTTTGAGATTGGGTGCCCCTGATGTTAGAGAGTGTAGGGTAGGAAGCAGAGCGTTTGGGTCAGCTTCAGCATGAGGTCGGTTCTGAGTTGAGAGGTCGGCTGGGGAATTGGTTGGCTACTCAGTTACTGTCAATGGGTGAAGGGTGTGTTTCCTTACCCTGCATATTCCTACTTCTGTAGAAGAGAAGAAATGGACAGGGGAGTATGTTGAAATATTTGAGCTGATCACAGCTGATGGAGTACAGCATCTGACTGAGGAGGACATGGCAGGAAACAAGGACCTGTTGTCAATGCTAGTGATGTTGCCTCAGCAGAGGATCAGTAGGTTTAGAGTCAGGACATGGGAGAATTGGGTGTTGGGTTTTGCTTATTATGTGGGAGTCTGTTTGGAAAAGGACAGCTCTCAGGCTCTACCTCTGTTAGCTTATTTTTTTTAACAATTCATGAAGTACAAAGGTTGCGTTCCAGAAATGCATGGTTATGGTATGACCAGCATTTCTGCAAGCGGAAGGCTGTTGATCAATCCTTGAAATTGGAAGTGAGGATATTTGTCTGTCTACAATGCTGGAAAGCATGAGTGTTCAACCTAAGATAAATAGGGTTGGGGGAGAGAAGGTTGGCATTTGTTGGGTTTTTAATTCTGGTAGGTGTGTTTGTCCGACATGCAGATTTTCACACACATGTTCGATTTTTGCTGGAGGCATTTGACTGCACAGTACTGACATCGGGAGGAGAAACAGGTGTAAATGGTTTCAGCACTAAGTGATGGGGGATGCCCTTGCTGCAAGGTCAGCAAGGGGTTAGACGGAGCTGTACTTTTCAAAGGCAGAGAGGTGGTACTTCCTTTTGAGATCAGTGGGGCATATCAGCACTCCCATTCACTTGCTAAAGTAGAAATTTTGGAAGGTTTTCCAGATACGGAGGGTGCTCAGGACTTGGTTTTGGTGTTCTTGGCAGAGTTTTCCATCGAATCAGAGGTGGTAGGGGATGGTGTGACTTATAAAATTTGCATTCTGTTGGAGGAAAGGAAGACATTTTGTGGGGTCTGACTAAAAGAGCTGAGGACTGGTAGGTTACTAGGCCCTTTTGATTTC
This sequence comes from Protopterus annectens, assembly GCF_019279795.1. Lineage (NCBI taxonomy): Eukaryota > Metazoa > Chordata > Ceratodontiformes > Protopteridae > Protopterus > Protopterus annectens. Next base: position 132,494,132 of record NC_056744.1, read on the forward strand.
CCTGCTTTTGTTAGTTTTAAGGCATCATCTTTGCGGTTGGTCCCCATTTATCATTTATCCCTTCCACATGATGAATCCATTAATGATTATATTTCCAAAGAGGACACACAGGTCAGGTATGTGTCCTTGGATGATGTGGTAGAGGTGATTAAGGGTTTTGTGGATCCTTGGTGAGTGAAGGCTGATTTTGAGTCAGCATTTCGTTTGTTGCCAGTGTGGGAGAACGAGTGGCCATTACTGGGTATGGTAATAGACAACAAGTTTTATTTTGACAAGGCCATGCCCTTGGGTTGCGTGTTGGCTTGTGCCACTTTTGAGAAATTTAGCTCTGCTCATCACTGAATATGGCAGCAAAAAGTGAGTAGTCAGAGGGCTGTTCACTATCGTCAGAGGGCTGTTCACTATCTTCATGATTTCCTTTTGTTAGGTGAGGGCTATGAGGGAGCTCAAGAAGGAATGCAGGCTTTTATTCACATGTGCACCGAATCGGGGGTTCCTCTCATGGGGAAGAAGCTGGAAGGACAAGCCAAGGCTCTGTTTTTTTTAGGTCTGATGGTAGACATGGGTTGAGGGGTTTTTTTGTCTCTCAGAAAAGAAAATACAGTGGTTGAAGTATAAGACTGGGCAACTTTGAGCTGAAGATAAGATGTGAATCAAGGATGTCATGGAACTTTTGAGTCTTTTGAACTTTGCATGTCAGGCAATTAGTCCAGGCAGGAATTTTTGTAGGTCAGTAGCACTTCTGTTAAAAGGGGAAAAAGCAAGTGTGAGTTAGTAAGCTAGTACAAGAATATTTGCATTTGTGGGCGATATTTCTTAACTGTTTCATTGGCATTTCATTTTGGTAGAGAGTGGGTGACTCAGGATGACATGCAGGTTTTTGCAGATGCTGTGGAGGACAGCGAATAGGTACATATTACAAAGGGGAGTGGTTTGCAGCTCAGTGTCCAGATGACTGGGCTGAAGAGTGGAAGAGGGATGTGGCGTTTTTGGAGTTGATGCCTATTTGCGTGGCTTCATAAGTTTGGCAGCAATGCTTGCAGGACAGGAAGGTGGTTATCAATTCAGACAACTCGGTGGTGGTGGTGCAGGTTTTAAGGTCGAAAACCATTAAATCTATATAGCTCTTGTTAGATTTAAGGAAGCTTGTTTTGCAAAGCTTTTTGATTAATTTTTCCTTCTTAACTGCACATTTTCTAGGTGAAAAGAATCCGATAGTCTGACAGCCTTTCTTGTTTTCAGTTTCACAGGTTTTGACAACTGGCTCCAGAGGCACAAGTCAAACCAGTGTTGCTGCTAGCGGAGGTGTGTCATCTTGTTCAGACATAGCAGGATGGCTTATTCAGGAATCGTGGGCACTATGGTCATGGAAGGCTTATTATAGGGCATAGTCTGCCTCTGGTGAATTTGCGTCAGGGCTGCCTGAGGAAGACAAGAGTATGGTCTTTAAAGTTATGGTTGCATTATTTGTATAGTGTATTATTGGAGGAATGGGTAACTAAATCAGAGTACAGTGAGCATCTCTTATCACGTTTACTAGGGTAGTGGGGTTGGAGGACTTATCCAAATCATGGCCAACAGTTTGGATGCTGAAAGGATGGGAAGAGGTTCATGGTAGGAGAAGTGATGTGTGGCTGCCACTGACAAAGCGGGCCCTTAGAGTGTTTTTGTCATGCTTGTTGTTATTGGTGGTGAAGTGATGTGGCTGCCACTGACAAAGCGGGCCCTTAGAGTGTTGTTGTCATGCTTGTTGTTATTGGTGGTGAAGTCAGCAGATTACCTGCTTTGGGCTACTTTGCTGGTTTGGATGTTCAGGGGCCTTTGGGTTGCATGAGCTGTTGGGTTCATTGCTGTAGGAGGACATGTTTATTTTTAGTTCTACAGTGTTGGTTTGGTTACAGTGTTCTAAGATAGATCAGGTGTGTAGGGGTGCACAGATTGTGCTGCGTGCATGCATTGAGGAGTTCTGTTGTTGAGTGGCTTGGGGTAAGAAACTGTGGCTTTTGCATAGTGGTAAGCCTCGGAGCTAGTTTTTTGTTCCCAAAGGGGGAAGGTGGTAGAAACTGGACAAGTTATGCATTTGATACAGAAGGCCTTTCAATGTCTATGTTTCCAAGGCAGCATATTTTCCACACATTCATTTTGAGCAGGGACAATGTCTGAATTAGCAAGAGAAGGGAGGTCAATGGAGCATATAAAAGGGGAGTAGTGGTCATTGGGAGCATTTTTGTCTTATTTCAGGTAAGTGTGGGTTTAAGCTTGATCATTATTAATTACATGTGGGGTTTCATTTTGGGTTTTTTTCACTCTTTAGGTGAGGATGTTGTCATATTGGGCCACCCCTTTGTATATTGGGTGGCAAAGCAAGCTGTGATTGACTAGGCAGAGCTGAGCTGGGTTTATGACAATACGGGAGGAAAGTCGATTGACAAGGTTTTAGAGGTCTAAGGTGGCATCAATGCATGGACAAGATTGAAGATATACAGTTTAGTATTGTAACCCCACTTATATAGGCCCTTCATTTGGCAGATAATGACTTGGGGAGAGTTCTGAAGCATCTGTTACTAGCTATGATGGTGAGGGATTTGGCAAGGTTGAGGCAAAGGTTTCCTCCTATGATTACTGCTTGATCAGATATAGTGACACTCTTACTTTGGAAGCATGCTGTCAAGTTAATGGAGATTGAACAGGGTTACTGTTTTGTTAATCATTGCCTTGTGAAGCTTTGAGACAGCTTGGGGTTTATGCTATTAATCATAGGGATTTTGATGATAGAGATCCAATTAGGTTTTGGGCAGACGGTGTACATTTAAGTGACCTGGGTTTGGACATGTATAAAGTTCATCTTTAGTTGTTTTCCAAATAATTTGATTATGTCATTGCAAACTCTGGGGAAAAGGGAACAGCCTGTCATCAGGCTGTCGGGCAGAGAAGAGGGGCTGTGATGAACCCCTCTTCTGTTCCCCCTTCTTGTTTATGTATGTTTGGGTTGGTATAGTGTGGTTGTTTATTATAGAAGTAAGTGGTACCATGCTGCATCTAATGGGAGGTTGAGTTTAAGTGCCTGGATTGTTTTAACGCTGCTTTAAGTTAATAGATGGATGAAGGTGAGTGGGTAATGCTGCCTACTGTAATTTGTTGTGTTGGAATGTATGACATATGAGTGTTATGGAATTAATCATATCTTTAGCTGTTAATAAATGGCTGCCTTATCCTAAATGGGGTGTTTTTTGTGCAAGGGGGTCTGGACAAATGTAGTTTGGACACAGACTAATTTGTCTAGAGACATCGCAGAAGAGGGGTGGTGGGAATATAGCTGAACAGTGCGAAGTCAGGCAATGGAGTAGGGAGTTAGGGTGGGTGATGGGGAGGTAAAGCTTAACTGACTGAAAGGATGGATGGTGTAAGCAGGAAGTGAATTAAGGGGTAAGGAGGGGTTACACAGTTTACACAGTGCTGTCAGTTGTTGGGGAGGCCAGATTCAGGCATGGGTTTGCTGAGCCCACCCTCCCTGCCTCTGTTTATGTTATGTCAGTTTACAAGTTTGGAGTTTATGATAGATATCTGGGGTGTGTGTAGGCAGAGAAGGCAGACAGTGCTGAGCCCATCTTCTGTTCCCCTCTCTTGTTTACTTATGTTTGGGTTGATATAGTGGCATTTGTTATAGAAGTGAGAGGCATCTTGCTGCTTCTAATGGTTGGTTGAATTTGAGTGAGTGGATTGTTTTAACACTGCTTTACATTAATAGTTGCATGAAGTTGAGTGAGTAACACTGCCTACTGTAATTTGTTGTGTTGGAATTTATGATATTTGAGTGCTATGAAAGTAATCATATGTTTAGTTTATGATAAATGGTTATCTTATCTAAATGGTGTGTTTTTTGTGCAAGGGGATCTAGACAATTCACGTCTTTAAATCAGGTGCTTTCGAAGCCATTTAAATTTTGGATGTATAGGACATCTAAGAGGGTTGGATACTTTACAGCACAGAATGCTAGAGATAAATGACCTTGCAGGAGTCTATAAGAGATAGGGTATTTTAACAACATGGGCTCTGACTGCCAACTAGTTTGTTATCCATTCTACCAGAAATTGTAACAACAAAACTGGAAAATAGCTGGCACATGGGTCCTAAACTGACTGCCAGTTGTTAAGATTACTAGAGTTTACATACCTTGGGCACAAATTTCAGCCTATGTGCCCTACAGATAAAACAGGGTGTACAGGAACTGTAAGGGACTGCACACTGAAATAAAGTATACTCTGTGTTTGGACATTCAACTGAATCACAGTTGCAACATCAACAGAATGGTTTAGATTGACAACATATATCTTGCAGTGGATACCTCTGTTTAATGTGGATGGGGAGTCTATCAAAGTTCATCCCTGTCCATATTCAAGCACAACTTGGTTCTATTGATGGGAAACTGAAAATTTACCCCAGGACTGCCCCCTGTATTACTAATGGACACAGGCAGCTCATAAATGCTTTATCCTTTGCATGGGTCCCTCAAGTTATCTATGGTCTGATCCCAACTATTCTCATTAGGGGTAAAGTATAATTATCAACCATGGGATGGGTATGGCCAGTCTATAACCATGAGGGATAGGCTATTTTAAGCACACAATGGGAAATTGGCTAGGCTTAAAATGGCCCACAGGTGCAGCAGCCTAGTACTTAACCTATGAAACCTGTAAGACCACTGTGATATCTCCATCACTCAACTGAAGCTGGATTCTAAAGCTATTAGTGGTCATCTAATGTCCACAAAATGTTAAGATCCCAGGCAACATGACATTGCCATATAAAATAAGAAATGGCAAAGCTATTAGACTCACTAAGACACTATTACCTTAATAGTGTTTAAAGAATGTTTACTGGTTGTCATTCAAAACAGCCCCTCTGAACGTTACTAGTCAGTTACATATTACAGAAGACTGCAGTAGTGAATGCACTTCTGCTGCGTATTTAGAAGACAGCCGTGAAGTACAACTCTTGACAACCATAACCAACAGCTTTTAGAATGTGGATCTGCATAAGGATGAAACAAAATTTGCTGGAATTAAATTTCTTCTCAAAAGGGCATTATTAGTTTTTTATCTTACTTATTCTCACAGTTCAATAAAAACAGACTGCAAGGAGCTTTCCAAATTTAGGTCACGTCGCTACTTTAGCAAGATGTGCATTTTTCTTACTATTGCTGCTTGTTACAATGACTGCTTGCAAAAGTGCCAGATTATTTTAATGTTCTGCAGTGTTTAAAGAAACAAAATAATATCAGATACTCACAATATCATCTAGAAAATTAACAATATTAACACCGACAGCTTCAACTTAGGACACTGAAGTTTAATGAATTTAAAACCATAAATATGGCTTTGCTGTTGATGCACTTTATAAATAATAAACATAACATTTCTGTTATGGAACCAGTTACTATTTAAAGTTAATCCATCTGTACAAAAGTCAGTTATATCACCACACCAGCTGACAGCTTTAATATTTTCATCATAGTATGGATACAGTCAAGGATCTCACTAAGCCTGTTTCATTCCGATTATCTTCTGATTTTATTAGACAATCTCTGCTCATGTGATACAAATTCATTTCCAGAAATGGTCGAGGAGAATTGCAAATTACCTAGAATACAGAAGCCAGCCTTCAACATTACATGCAAAAGGCATGCTGCTCCACGAAAACAGCTCTGAACTGTAATGAGTAAACAGAATTAGGTTCACTCAGATAATTTAGCTAGATGTTTTGGTGCTGAGGGCTTTTCATCCCTGAACAGCAAATATTAACTAAATAGAAATGGCCCTCAAATTACAGTCTGCAGTCTTGCTAACTCTCTGGTTTTATACACTATGTAAGTTATCGGAAGAGACACATTTTTGTAGTACAAATGTTTAACTTATTAAGGGATTAAATGAGAAAAATTAAAGTAAACAACAGAATTACATTTTCTAAGTGCCTATTTCCATCACTTTCCTATAGTATAAATGAAACATGAAATATTTGGCTTCAAAGGAGCAGATTCATCTAGTACCACAGACCTTCATTAAATAATTCATGGCCTCAGCTAACAAGGCTACTAGATATCACAGATGGCATGAAGTCTTTAGTAACAGACAATCTCTGGAGCCAGTTTTCCAATCTATTACATATAAAAAATACTTGTTTATGAAGGCACAGTGAATCTAAGTTCAAAAACAAAATGCTAAGGAGTAGAGTTTCATTGCAGAACCATTTAGTAACTTGATATAAAAGGGCATGGGTTTCTGCAGTGTGGTTAATGCTACTACATTAGAAAAGGTTGGGTACAATAAGGGTGACATTCTGAATTCAACTTCTAATGAACAGAAAGGTAGCACAGGTGACAAAACAGCTGCTAGAGCTGCAGATGAAAACCAAGAAATGTGCCTGAAGAAGTGTCAAACTTTATACTGTAAAATAAAATATATAGAAGGACAGCAACCAGTTGTGTTTGTGCTGAAGATGAAAGCATGTTTTCAGCATTTTAGCACCATGTAGAAAGCATACAACAAGATGTAAAAAGTGATGAAGGAGATGGACTGGGGTGACAAAGGTGTTCTTCAAGCTGTTCAGTGCTGTACACGTGATAACACATGCAGGTGCTAATCAAGCTGTTCATTGCTGCACATATGATAAGACATGCAGGTGCTTATCAAGCTGTTCAGTGCTGCACACGTGATAACACATGCAGGTGCTCATCAAGCTGTTCAGTGCTGCACTAGTGATAATACATGCAGGTATTCCTCAAGCTGTTCAGTGCTGCACTAGTGATAACACATGCAGGTGCTCATCAAGCTCTTCAGTGCTGCACTAGTGATAATACATGCAGGTGCTCATCAAGCTGTTCAGTGCTGCACTAGTGATAATACATGCAGGTGCTCATAAACCTGTTCAGTGCTGCACTAGTGATAACACATGCAGGTGCTCATCAAGCTCTTCAGTGCTGCACTAGTGATAATACATGCAGGTGCTCATCAAGCTGTTCAGTGCTGCACTAGTGATAACACATGCAGGTGCTCATCAACCTGTTCAGTGCTGCACTAGTGATAATACATGCAGGTGCTCATCAACCTGTTCAGTGCTGCACTAGTGATAACACATGCAACTTCTGCCACAGAAGCCCCAACATCCACCTGAACTTCCAAAGCATTTCACCCTTCTTTCTCTATACTAGGTGGATGCCCTACTACCTGGAAATCAGCATGTCTGTAGAATAAGATGGGCATCTGTCCATGCTATCTTTAGCTCTTTCTTTCTTTCTGCAGTACAAGAAATATTTTGTATTGACACAAGTATTCAGTATATCTGCTAGTTTGTCTCAGATTATGCACATCAGGCTCTTCTCCTGTCCTTCTCACAAAACTTGATGACATTTGCTCAGGAGTTTGTATTTTTTTCATGAACCCACTGCCTCCATTAGAGAAACCATCACTATCAGGGGTCCCCAACTTTGAAAAATAAAAAGGTAAAGAACCCCCCCAGGACACTTGGACCACAATATCATCTGCCAGCTGAACAAATAATTTCTCATCAGAAAGATATAGAGAACTTTTAGGTTCATAGGTTGGTACTAGGCTATCGGCCCTAGGGCCTATACAAGCCTAGCCATAACAATTCCCTGGCTATTTCTTCCCACACTATTTAGTCCCCTGGACCCCTGTCTAGCAGGGCGACTGCCATGATCACAGGGTGACTTTCCTATCTCCCATCCAATCAAGGTTCCTTTTGAAGATGGCTAAAGAGGTGCTCAGCTTGACAAGTATGGGCAGTCTATTCCAGAGTATGGGGAGTCTCTGGGTCAGGAACCTATCCCTCCAGCATGTTTTGTTCATTGTGATGACCAGGTTTAGATCCCTGTAGCATGTGGCTCTGAGGGATTGGGATTTCTTTAAGTGTAGCATGTCCAACAGCACTGGGTTTGACATGGCCTTGTATGTTAAGCAGAGATTGCCTCTGAGTAGGCAATATGCGACAGAGTATAGCTAGAGTTTTTTTAGACAGTCAGCATAGGGCATCTGCTTTAGGCCTGTGATTCTTTTAGTGAGGTATTTCTTTGGCCTTTCCAGTTGTAGCAGATGTCTTGTGAGGTATATACCAAACGGGGCATTGTACTCTATAATGGGTCTAATGAGGGATGAGTACAGTGGGACAATGACCTCCTTGTTTCTGGATAAAAAGCCCTTACTGATGAGTTGTGCCACGTAGATGGATTTCCTGACTGTTGTGGTTATGTGGTTATCGAAGGTGAGACCACTGTCCACCTGTGTCCCCAAGTCCGTTATCATACTTTTGGTGTTTAGTGTACTGCCACTTATGTGGTAATTCATGGATACATGGTTTTTCCCAAAGGGGATAACTATACACTTCTTGGCATTGAGCTTGAGCCCATGGCTCTGGCACCAAGCATCTGTTTCTGTAAGGCCCTTTTGTAGAATATCAACATCATTTGGGGATTCAATAATGGCTCTCAATTTGCAGTCATCAGCAAACTTTGTTAGACAGTCTCTTAGTGCTGGCCTGTACTTCAGAGAAGTAGATGCCAAACAAGAGCGGTCCCAGAACTGAACCCTGAGGTACTCCGCTTGTCACTTTGTCTGGAGCTGGATTTTGAGTTGGCTACTTTTACAGTGTGGGTTCTGTCAGTAAGCCAGTTGGCAACCCATCGAGTGACATAGGGATTAATGTCCAGCTTAGTAAGTTTATCTATGATTCCAGAGTGGGGGATGGTATCGAAGGCCCTGGCATGGTCCAGACAGGCTGTGTGGACCACCTTACCCTCGTCCATGACTCTGGAGATTGATGCAAAGAAGTCAACCAGGTTGAGGAGACAAGATCGGCCCTTTACGAAACCAAACTGGGTGGGGTCCAGTGTTTGAAGGTTGCCAATGTCTTTGTTTATATGTTCCATGGCTTTGCAAATCAGACTCGTCAGACTGATGGCATGATAGTTCCCGAGATACAAGGTGGATCCCCCCTTGTGGAGTGGGTAACTGTAGCTGTGCGCCACTCATTGGGCATGAAGCCTGAGGTGAGGTTATGATTAAACATGACACTTAGGTGAGGTGCCAGTTCATTTTGTAGTTCATGTAGTACACAGCCCGGGATGTTATCTCGTCCCATGGATGCTGTACTCTTAGCTTTAGAGAGTGTGTTTTTACCTGCGTGGCCATGACTACTGGAATTTGGCAATCTTTTTGTATTGAGATGGGCCCTTTAGAGGGTGAGAGGGAGGTGAAGTTGGCAATGAATTGATCTGCCAGGATATTGGCAATATCCTTGGGATCAGTATATTTAAGGCCATTCTGTTGTAGCTCAGAGCAGATCTGAGCATTGCCATTTAGATTCTTGACATGACTATAGAATGCCTTATGGCTGTCCTTGGAATCTTTGGCAATTTTATTTTCGTAACTAGCTTTGGAGGATTTTATGAGGGATCTCAGCTTCTTACTGAGGCTGGTAAGGGAGTTTTTTGCATCCTGGCATTTTCCTCTTTTCTGCAATAGTTTCTTCCTTCTGTTGTATAGTTTGTTTATGGCATGGGACCACCAGACTGGGTTCCTTTTTTTGTAGACCATCTTGGTTCTGTTTGGAATGGCATGATTCATGCACGAGTGGATGTGCTCGTACAGTGCCTTAGTCTAGGATTGAGCAGTCGAACTTTCAGTTCCCATCTGCATGGGTGTCATGAAGTTTGCCACTTCTGACTTGAGTAGCATGAAGTTGGCTTTGGAGAAGTTTTTTATGGAGGTTTCCCTACTGGGGGGGGGGGGGGGAGTGGGATGTAGACGTCAAGGGTGATTAGCTTATGGTCAGACCTGACCTAAGAGGTGGTGACCACTGGTGTGGAGCATCGATCTCCCATGTTGGTAATGACCAGGTCTACGATATTTGAGTCCCTGGTGGGACTATGGATTAGTTGGTCCAGGGCATTGGAATTTATGAATTCCAAGAACCGTTGGGCAAAGGTGTTGGTACCAGAGTAGTTTTCCCAATTAATGGCAGGGTAGTTGAAATCACCCAGTATTAGGGTGCTTGGCTATATCTTAATATTTTCTAGTATGCTTAGAAAGGTGTAGTGAGAATCTTGGGGCATGGTGGGGGATCTGTAGCAAGCTACAATTTGGATTGCAGTCTTACCTAGTGTTAGTTGCACCTGTAGAATTTCAGATGCACTGTGTTGGGCAACTAGCCTAGAGGTGTGAATATCCCTGGTGATTATGGACACTCCTCTGCCCTTAGTGATTCGGTCCCGGATTGGTGGACGAAAAGTTTGGTAAGAGATGTAGCCTGGTACTGCAGGGGTACTCTCTGGAGCCTTGAACCAGGTCTCAGTTACTGCACAGATATCGATGTTCTCCATTTTTAGGACTGCCTCAAGAGAGTGATATTTGAGGTTTAGACTTCTAGCATTGAGTAGCATTACCTTCACATTTTGCATGCTTATATCTGTTACGGTGGTGGTTTTGGCCTTTGAGCCTTGCCTAAAAAAGGCACTATAGGGGTGGCAAGAGCCTTAGCCAGTAACCTGAATCCAAGGGGTGACAGGTGCCGACCATCTCTGGCCACTTTAGGCTTACTACAGCCAAAACCCTTATATATTCATCCACTTACTGAAACCCTGGAAGATGCATTCACAAGTATATTTTTGAAGCCAGACACCCAGCACCCTACTTGCCAACTATTTTACAGTGTTATGGATTCCTAGAAGTTTCTGTACAAAAACACTATTGCCTATCCAGCTGTGGTGTCAATGGATTACCAACAAGGGGTCTTCTAATATCCCAATCAACTTTCCTGTAAAGGAAAACTAATAAGACTACTTTGGGGAAAAGATCTCCATCACTGTCTCCCTGGACTTCAGGGCTTTGAATTGCTAAACTTGTATGTTAAAGTTTCAGGGAACTTTCCAGCCCCAACTAAAGCAAAAGGTTGAGGAGACTGAGGACAGGGACCTAGGTACAGTGTTGGAGGTATGTTGGACATATGCAACCTCACTTCCAAGATTACCAGTCACTCTATCACATGTGGTTATGAAGCAGTGCAAGCCTCATGCACAGTTCCAATAATGGGGTCAGTTATTGGGAGGCTTGCTTAACTGAGAACTGAACATCATATGAAGGCACAGTTTCACAATGCCCATTAGAAAATTAAGTTCTGTTAAGACTCCCTGATGAACAGGTGTATGAGAGGTTGAAGGAAAAGGGAAAGCCAATGCAATCTGTAAAAGAGATGTTTTGCTTCCCTGACAAGAACAGCAGAAATGACCTTAGCTGGAGATGGCCCTTCCACAACAGGCAAGAGAAGAGCAAGTAGCCATAGGACAAAAAATGCTAGTTCAGAAAAAGAATGACAAACTGAACAAAAGGTGACGCATGGGAGCAAAATGCCACAAGGCAACAGCTATGACTTGGCTCTTCCACACTACCAAATACACCTTGATTTCCAATTTCCACCCAAACATAGGGGTTGTCTTGAACTGTTCATAAAAGAACTGGAGAAAATAACTTAAAACACTTGGTTTCTAAGAATCTCGGGACAAAAACAGTCTTCAGCTTATGAAAAAACAAAAGATTCTCAGGTGTTACCCATGTACAAAGAGAACAAAATCACCTCATCGAACCCATACTACTGGGCCACCCAAGAAATGACTAACGAGAGGGTAACGAGAGGGTAGCAGACCATGAAGAAGGTCAAGGGTTTTACACAACACCGTTTCTAGTCCCAAGAAAAGATAGAAGCTTGAGACCAGACTTAGGCTTGCCAAGGTTAAACACATTTCTACAAATGTCAAAGGTCAACATCCTAACCTAGAAGGTCCAACTATCTCGAATCTTCCCTCAAATTTCAAGGTTCTCATAGACCTGAAAGCTACCTCCACATACCTGCAGCCAGAAAAGACAGACAAGCAATGCTGAAGACAAAGTAAGGTGTGCTTACTATCAATATCCTTGACATTCGATGTATCTACTTCAACAAAGGTGCTTATAAGGTATACGGCTCCTGTAATGGTCTACTAGAGAACCAAGGACATCCACATTTACACCAACCTGAATGAGGGGAACAGAGCTCTGCAGTATACCCTGGTCTACTTCCTGAGTCTAAAGCTTTCTCTGAACATGCCCATGTCACAGCTAAAAACCTCCAGAAGTTATGCCTTCCTTCAAAGAAGATACTATTCTTGATCTCATATTTCACCTCCACAGCACAACAAAAAATCAGATTACTGACGAGGAGTTTTTCAGGATACTAGCGTACATGGCAGCCTCAAACCTGATGGTCCCCCCAAGAGGGTTCCACATGAGGAGACTGTGCTGATACCTAACAAAAAGATGGTACTAGCATACTCACTCTTTGCAGAGCCACTTTCCCTGCTATCTTTTATCAAGAAAAAGCACTCAAAATAGTTACAGAAGGTAAATATCATGCAGGTGTTCCCATCCAGGCCTGGTCTGGGCACCATGACAAACACCACAGACTGCTCAAATGTAGCTTCCCGACCCATTCAGAACATGTGGATTCAAGGAACTGGAACAATACCAAAAAAAAAAAACACGTCAAAGAGATAACAGTGAGTTTAGCTGTAAAATCATTGAAAATGAACTGGCAGCCAAGTATACTATGTATCCTAACAGACAACATAACAGTGATGTGGTACAGCAACAAGCATGGGGGATATCACACATATATCCTGTGTAGCCAAGCCATGGTACTCTGTCCAGAGATTAGAAACACCCCTCAGATCATCATACAACCATTCTCAGGAGAATATTCTGGCAAACCTGTTGAGAAGAACAGAGCTAGACCCTCATAAATGAATGCTAAGCATGGATGCTCCTTTGGAATTGGCCCACAGGCAAAGTGCATCAGATGTAGTCCTTACTACTTTTCACTAAAACAAATTCTGCAACAGGACACCAACTACAGAGACATGGGGAACAGATGCCATCTCAACAAGCTAGGCAGGTAATAGTTTTCTAAGCTTTTCTTCCTCTTGGTAATACAGACAGCAAAGGAGCGCAGTCCAAAAATGCCACTAACAGATCCTCTTTGGTTGATACAGTACTGATTCTCTCTCGTACTGAGCATAGCGAAGACAAAGTCTTACACAAAGCAAAACTATAATTACACAATCGATGTTATTAAAACTAAAAGATGGGGATGGGTTACATAAGAATCACGTTTATACAATGGATGAAAGAGAGCATACCATTAATGTCTTTATTAATGGGCGAGTTTTATTGTAGCAGTCTAAAAAGGTTAGCGCAACTGTAATAACTTCAGCTAAAATTAGCCATCTAAGAAAGTAGCAAAAACTGTGGTTTTCAGGAATTAGAGACAGAGAACTAATTCGCAAATAAGGTTTTTGAAAGAAGTTTTGCACAAAGTGTCTAACAAGACTGGGATAATGAATGGGGAAAAGAAAATTAAGTGGAAAAGTCCTCCGTGTCCGTTATTATATTGCTTTATATAAACATGTTAGTGGATAGAATAAAAAGGAAGTGGAATGGCATGTAGTGCTGCTGTCTCAAAGCAAGAGTTAACTCTGGTCCGGTTCTTTACTTGGACTACTACTCTGCTGAGAACGGGTTTAATGTCTAGTGCCCAGTGAGTGCTGAGTTAAGCCCAGTTATCCCGAATGCAATGTAAACGAATGAATGAAAATTTAAACAGATGTAGAACAATGGAATATGGCGGTATGTTTAAGTCTTGGCACATGGTTATGGGGGATGTTATAATGACAATTACATTAAAATGTGATTTTATAAAAGACATATAATAGCAGCTTTTATGAGAAAAAATAATATGCAGGATTATATGCTTAAAAATAAAATAAGAGAAAAATGCAAGTTTATGGTTTGATTTTCAGGTACAGTTTCATAAGAAAAAATGAGGAGATCCATCAAAAAGTAAACACAAGAGTTGGCAATTGACTAAACCGAATACGTACGCATTTAAAAAAAGCCTTCTTTTCTTACTCTTTTTCTAGCTGCATGTTTACCTACAAAATCTAAAATTTGTAAAAGTGGCATTGGCTGGTAAGTGTTTTTTTTTTTTTTACTTATTTGTGTTAAAACCCTGTGCAAAATGATATAGTTTGTAGGGCGGAAATAGGGAGTGAAGGTCATTTGTGACAAACTATGTGAAAGTGCTAGCTCTAGCACATTCGAGACAACTATAGAGATCTGGAATTGTTTTGGAAAAATACAAACAGGAGGTGTGCAAGAAACATTAAGAATTATATCTTTAAGTAAAATAATTAAAAATAAGACTAGAGTGCAGACAGCTAATACGGGTAATGAAAATGCATATATGTATAAACACATACATATTTATATACACATACATAAATATATACATATACATGTATATAAAATTAGCAAAATAGTTACTTTACAACAAAATCTGTGCTACAGAGAGACCTTAAGAATATAAAATAAGTAGATTTCTGCAGCACAATATAGCTGATTGTAACAAAGTATATGTAAAACATCACAAACATACATGAAGAGATAAATGGCGTGATAATTATTACATCATATTGGGTTTTTGGAAACACAGTATTCTGTTTTTGGAATATGACTTTTTAAAAAATTCTGAGACGGTCAGGAAAGAAAAGTAGTAGGGAAAAAGCAAGTGTAGTAAGCATGTTGTTGCAAAAAAGTGCATGACTGTTTACATCATAAGAAATGAATTCTGAAGACTATACAGAGCCAGTTTAAAGTTAAAATGTTGGCATTTGCAGATAAATGCAAAGAAATTAAGCAATATGTTTTGTGTGTCTGAAGAAAGAATTTTCTACTACACTTTTCTGATTATGTGGGGTGATTTTTTATATGAATTTGTGATGATTTTTGTTCATATGAACTTGGGTATAAGGAAACCTTCTGAAGTTATCTGATTTTTTTTTTCTTCTCTCTCCTTCATATATACAAGGCTTGATTTGGTTATTTAAATTAATTCAGTTGCCGTAGGTGGATTGGACACTCTAAATTGGCCCTAGGTATGTGTGTGCGTGTGTGTGTGTGTGTGTGTGTGTGTGTGTGTGTGTGTGTGTGTGTGTGTGTGTGTGTGTGTGTGTGTGTGTGCGTGCCTTCCATGGAAGGTTGGGCGCCAGGCTGGCAACTCAACACCATAAAATACTGTCAATCATGAGTGGACAAGTGATCCGCTCTGGTGACCCCTAACCGGGAAAAGCCGAAAGAAGAAGAAGAAATTAATTCAGCTGCCTGTGTTTAGTAAAATACCTAAATATCTAAAACAATTAACTTTTCTACTCCGGTTTTGCTAAGTGTAATGAGAGCTTTAAAATTTACCTGAACTACCACACATTCAGGCAGAGGGAACCTCGTTTAATATCTTGGCTAAAAATGACAAGTTAGGAGAACGGCACACCCTCTTGACTTCCTTTGAAACATCAGGAAAAGAGCAGGAATCCAAGCTCCTTGAGTGGGTGGGTGTGCAGTGTGGGACCATAGTCTATATAATACAGCATCAGAATGAGCATGTTACTTCCTGAGGCAGTTACCTTAGCCTCTTATGTTCAGTGTACAGCTGCTGCAGGTAGGAAACCCAAATGTAAGGAAGAAAATGAAGAACAAGGGGGTAACTATGACCTAGCACTGGTGTGGGGGATGGCTCTGCCTCAGTGAACAAGGGGGTTAAGTATGACCTAGCACTGGTGTGGGGATGGCTCTGCCTCAGTGAACAAGGGGGGTAACTATGACCTAGCACTGGTGTGGGGATGGCTCTGCCTCAGTGAACAAGGGGGTTAACTATGACCTAGCACTGGTGTGGGGACGGCTCTGCCTCAGTGAACAACGGGGTTAACTATGATCTAGCACTGGTGTGGGGATGGCTCTGCCTCAGTGAACAAGGGGGTTAACTATGACCTAGCACTGGTGTGGGGACGGCTCTGCCTCAGTGAACAAGGGGGTAACTATGACCTAGCACTAGTGTGGGGACGGCTATGCCTCAGTGAACAAGGGGTAACTATGACCTAGCACTGGTGTGGGGACGGCTCTGCCTCAGTGAACAAGGGGGTTACCTATGACCTAGCAGTGGTGTGGGGACGGCTCTGCCTCAGTGAACAAGGGGGGTAACTATGACCTAGCACTGGTGTGGAGACAGCTCTGCCTCAGTGAACAAGGGGGTTAACTATGATCTAGCACTGGTGTGGGGAGGCTCTGCCTCAGTGAACAAGGGGGGTAACTATGACCTAGCACTGGTGTGGGGACGGCTCTGCCTCAGCGAACAAGGGGGGTAACTATCACCTAGCACTGGTGTGGGGACGGCTCTGCTTCAGTGAATAAGGGGGGTAATTATCACCTAGCACTGGTGTGGGGACGGCTCTGCCTCAGTGAACAAGGGGGGTAACTATCACCTAGCACTGGTGTGGGGATGGCTCTGCCTCAGTGAACAAGGGGGGCAACTATGACCTAGCATTGGTGTGGGGACGGCTCTGCCTCAGTGAACAAGGGGGTTAACTATGACCTAGCACTGGTGTGGGGATGGCTCTGCCTCAGTGAACAAGGGGGTTAACTATGACCTAGCACTGGTGTGGGGACGGCTCTGCCTCAGTGAACAAGGGGGGTAACTATGACCTAGCACTGGTGTGGGGACGGCTCTGCCTCAGTGAACAAGGGGGTTAACTATGACCTAGCACTGGTGTGGGGACGGCTCTGCCTCAGTGAACAAGAGGGTTAACTATGACCTAGCACTGGTGTGGGGACGGCTCTGCCTCAGTGAACAAGGGGGTTAACTATGACCTAGCACTGGTGTGGGGATGGCTCTGCCTCAGTGAACAAGGGGGTTAACTATGACCTAGCACTGGTGTGGGGACGGCTCTGCCTTAGTGAGCAAGGGGGTTAACTATGACCTAGCACTGGGGTCTGGGACGGCTCTGACTCAGTGAACAAGGGGGTTAACTATGACCTAGCACTGGTGTGGGGACGGCTCTGCCTCAGTGAACAAGGGGGGTAACTATCACCTAGCACTGGTGTGGGGACGGCTCTGCTTCAGTGAATAAGGGGGGTAACTATCACCTAGCACTGGTGTGGGGCGGCTCTGCCTCAGTGAACAAGGGGGGCAACTATGACCTAGCATTGGTGTGGGGACGGCTCTGCCTCAGTGAACAAGGGGGTTAACTATGACCTAGCACTGGTGTGGGGATGGCTCTGCCTCAGTGAACAAGGGGGTTAACTATGACCTAGCACTGGTGTGGGGACGGCTCTGCCTCAGTGAACAAGGGGGGTAACTATGACCTAGCACTGGTGTGGGGACGGCTCTGCCTCAGTGAACAAGGCGGTTAACTATGACCTAGCACTGGTGTGGGGACGGCTCTGCCTCAGTGAACAAGAGGGTTAACTATGACCTAGCACTGGTGTGGGGACGGCTCTGCCTCAGTGAACAAGGGGGTTAACTATGACCTAGCACTGGTGTGGGGACGGCTCTGCCTCAGTGAGCAAGGGGGTTAACTATGACCTAGCACTGGTGTGGGGGACGGCTCTGACTCAGTGAACAAGGGGGTTAACTATGACCTAGCACTGGTGTGGGGACGGCTCTGCCTCAGTGAAAAAGGGGGGTAACTATGACCCAGCACTAGTGTGGGGACGGCTCTGCCTCAGTGAACAAGGGGGGTAACTATGACATAGCATTGGTGTGGGGATGGCTCTGCCTCAGTTAGTGGCAGCTCTTGTAAGCAACCGAAAGTCTGGTGTTTTACAGCACTACATTCTCTAGTCTGTAGTGGGTACCACTTGAAGTTTGGTTTTCTCAAGTCTCAGTTGTCAAACAATTTCCTTATATCTACAGTTGTAAGACACCAAGGTGTCGTAACAGGATATAAACTAATCATGAAGTATTACGACCTCAGAGATATGCAAACTGCTGGTGGATTCACTCCAAAGTGAACAAAGAGATTCCACTAATCTGATTGGGGGAGGAGATGATTTCTCTTATTAAACCCCCACATAGATCATTTTATCCATCTGGGAAATTGTAAATGCCATGACAGTTCAGTGATAGGAAAAACAAAAGAAGACAACAAGTGAAGCACCAAGAAACCTCACTGCATAGCACATTTATGCATTGCAGTCTTTACCTACGGTTTTCATTCTCCTCCATGGCACACACTTTTCTGTGAAATGTAGTGATCTAATGGTGCTTAATACAATGTACCTATAATGGTTACAAAGTTACAGCGACCCAGTTCTGTAACTGAATAAGTCAATGTTCTGGCAGTGTGTATTAACTATGAATAACCAAAACACTGTCCACACAGAGGCCAAAAACAGAGAACAAAAAATAATAAAACGAGTAACGTACAGTGCTAATCCCGGAAAACAACTTTATTCAATATAAAAATGACTGAGCGCTTTCACCGTCACATTGAACATGGCTTTATCAGAGTCTCAAAACACTAACACACTGGCTCTTTTATATAACATAATTATTAATCAATCAGCCAATCAATCCATCAAACGACTGCCATTCTCATTATAAAACACTCCATAATGAAATAAAAAAATGAATCAGTGAAAAATGTATATGTTTTTTGAAAACAATATTAGTCCATCTAGTATAACTACAAACTTCAATGTACTACACAGAAATAAATATACTTTAATAACAAATTAATATTTAATTATTTGTTATGGAAATGTAATATAACTTATATCTTTTAGTTTAAATCCTGGTAATAAAAACTCTAAATAATTATACCACCGCTGCTCTTTGTTTAAGAATTGGGGCTATATATATTCTGTCATTCAACCCTGGTTTAACAAGTAGCACTGAGTCTCAATTGCCATTTAGTTTCTCTAACTTCTAGTTTCAGTTTTTCATCCCCATCTCTCTCATTACTGTGAACTCTGTCAATGCTAAAAAATATGAACTGTTTATAATTAAGACAGTCTAAGGTATGAAGGTATAAGGCATTGTGTGTATTTTTATTCCTTACAACCCTAAGATGCTCAGTGATATGATCTCGTAGTTTCTGTGTAGTTTTTCCTACATAAAGCAAGGACATGATACACACATTGCCAAATATACCACCATTTTCGTATTACAATTACATCGGCCCGGACATCCAATTGTACAGTCATAACCACTGACTGAGACACAAGGGCCATCATTAATGTTCTTACAAATCTTACAACCCTCAAATTTGCACATTAGTGATTTATGAATTTTCTTGGACTTAAATTCCCCCTCCAGGATGTTCTTAATACTCCTGCCTCTACTATATACCACTTGTGGTTTCAACCCTAGTTTCTCCATCATTTCATCAAAATGTAGATCCCATAGTTTACTATTGCAGGCCTCATAGTTTACTATTGCAGGCCACTAAGGATGACATTTCCTGAATGTATTGCAACACTAGTCCACAGTTGTTGTTCTTACCTCGAATGCCCATACAATTAATACTAGGTGCTTTTAAAATTGGAATAAATGTTGTTCCCCTTTTTGTTATTTCCTTCTTAACCTTAAGAAGCAACTTCATTGGGATATCCCCTACTCCTAAACATTCCTATTAAGGTGTACATCTCCTTACCAAATAGTTCATGATTACTAATGAGGTGGGATAATCTAACCATCTGCCCCTTGATAATACTTTTCCTTTGATACAACTGATGGCAACTATTGCAGTGCAATAACATATTGGAATACATTTCTTTCCTGTTGATGGTGCTCGTCAATGTCCCACTAACATCTTCCTTAGTTAAGTGGATGTCTAGAAAATCAGTTTCCCTATTGTGCCAATTGTGTGTGAATTTAAGAAAGGTGGCGGTTCCATTAAGGTAGTCAATAAAGCTTGTAACTTTATTTTCCTCCCCTCACCATAAAATCAAATGTCATCCAAAAATCTGACATACAATACAATTTTGGCCATAAAGGCAGAGGAAAACACATAACATTTCTCCCATTCTAGGAACAACAAATTCACAAATACTGGGGCACATTTTGCCCCCATGGCTACCCCAGCCACTTATGAAAAAATTCTCCTTCAAACATCATGAAGTTACTGGACAGTACCACCTCCATAAATTCAACCAACAAATTAATCTTACTGGTATCAATCATTCTACATCCCAAAAACTTTTATGGAAGAAGTCCAATCCTTCCTTATGTGGTATTACAAAAAAGAGGTTGACCACATCCACAGTAAGGAAAGAATATTCATTTTTTCCAATACTAACTTGTCATAACAAATCCAGACAGTGCCATGAATCTCTCAAAATATGCGTTCATATCACGGCAATTTTGAAACAAAGTGTCTAACAAAAAAACTGCCTATCCTGGGATAAGCTCTATTTACTTCATTTCTCGAGACCCTACAATAAGTTGAGGAGTCACTCACACATCTTTTCACTGGAAGCAATGGTAGGATGATTTAGAGGGATGAATAAACTCTTATGTTGCAAACCACTGCTCATATCTGATTTGCATGATTTTTAAAAAATAAATTTAAATTTAACTGTCTAGTGTACAGTCTCAGACCAATGAGAACAGTGGCAATGTCTATTTTGTAATCTGAAACAAATTAAATACCCTTTTTAAATAATTCCAAATGTGCAGCAACTATATTTAAATCACTGAAATTGTAAATTCTAAAACCATCACTTTCACATACATTACATAACATTGTGTTATTTTGTTCTAAACTGTTAATGTCCTGAAAAGCAGAGAAAATGTTTGAACAATCAGTTGCATTTGATTCAGTTAATAGTAACCTCTTTTCTGACCCCCCCCCCTTGTTGTCTCCTATTGTAAAAGTTGTTCCTGTCCCTCTGTGCCCCAGTCCCCTGATCTCTCAAGTCTTTCCGATCTCCTTAATTGCTGTCCCCGATGCAAAATTCATCCGTTGTCAACAACATTGTTTTCCCCACTCTCATTTGCCAATGAATTATTATTTGAAATGTTCTTGTTAACCAGACCATTACTGTCCTCATAGGACCTCTCATTCTGATTATGTTGTAAGTAATACTAGTCTTGAAAACATCCAAACCACAGTATTACGTCTCCAAAATTACTATTTTGCTGTACAATGCCATAAACTAGAGTGCAAGGCATTTAATGCAATTCATTACTGCCTACACACTATACACAATAAATGTCATTTGATTTCTTTTAAAGTTTACCCATCTTTGTTTTAATTTAATTTCGTTTAAAAATTATTTATCGTTGTTTTCGCTACAAGTACAGTAACTGCAGCAGCTGACTTCTACTGCACAAAATGAAGAGGTCCTTTTTTTGGATGATTACAGCTCTGTTAGTCCCAACAGCTGCAAAACCATTTACTTACAGAAAGGTTACCACATTTTACCCTTCACAGATATACCCATATATGCATGCATGTGTACGCAGACACACAGTTCTGGAGCTATACATCAGACCCTCAAGAATATCTTACATTACATGCAATACCATGTACAATGGCTTCCTAAATGCACAATTCTCATATAACTTAAAATACTTAAGTAGTTGTAAGAGAGATGTACGGTTAACATCAATAACTCAGTCAAATTTTCTTCTAATAGCCTGATACATGGGTAATCTATAAAATAAGCTTCTGCTCCTCCATCTTCACAATATACCCAACTAGTATATGGTATGAGATTTTCATTCCCATTGGAAGTATCATACATTACCTTTAATCACTGATGGTGGGGTGGGCTTACACATACATCTGTAATCTGGTAAATGTGCTATGTAGTTATCAAAGGAAAGTCCTGGAATTTATTTAGTTGTACCAGCAATGAAATTTGAGTGATTTAGACCAGTTTTTGTTTTTACTAATGTAAAAAAAAATAGTGTTACCAATTAGCGTTTTGTTTAGTTCATTATATGATGTGCCTCACTGCTGCAAGACAATATACAGGTTTTCTTCTTTGTTTAACTGAGTTAAGTGAAATAACCAATAATCCTTCATGGAAAGGAAAGTTTAAATCCATGACTTGGTCTACAAAGACAAGAATTATATACACACACACACACATATATATATATGTGTGTGTGTGTGTGTGTGTGTGTGTGTGTGTGTGTGTGTGTGTGTGTGTGTGTGTGTGAAAGAAAATGAATGACTCGCATATCGACCGTCACAAGAATGACAACAAAAGGTAGACTTTGCAAATGTTTATACACCATTACACAATTGCCAAGCAAAAACTCTCAGCGCATGCAAACAAATGCTAAAAACAAAGTAAAACATCATTATTTGAAGGGGGTAAGTCCCCCCTGCACCTCCACAGCCCTTGCTAATTATATATACTAACTCCAAAATCACACAGTCTCTGGGGAAATGGAATAGTCCCCTATATGAGGATTGTGTACCTTGCACACCTGCCTGCCAGCCATCTGTGTAGTCAGCTAAATTTTGTCAACTACACAGATGTTGACCAAAGGGAGATTCATTCATATTTATTTCCCCCATACATGAATATATATATATATATATATATATATATATGTAGAGAGAGATACTAAAACAGCTATAAAGATGAACATGCAAGTTCTGAACAGACAGTAATCAGTGGTCAGGGCTGTATCTAGTCCCTTAACTGTAAGGCACAAACTTTGACTGCAGACAAAAGGTGATGTCCATGTTTGGTTTGACAACACAGAGCACTGAATTAAAGCAGTAAGCTGATAGCGATGTTCATGCTGCAGCCAAATGTCTAGGTCTTTCAGACTGTACGACTGCCAGCAACTCATTTATCCAATTCTGTCCTACCAGGTCGTCCTTGAAAAGAGGAACTTGCATTTAGTGGATCTTAATTTGCTGGATAAAATTAGTTAATAAAACAAATAAAATAATATTATAGATATAGCCAATATCAAGAGATGCTGCTTTATTCACTAGGTGGCCAGTGAATTGGCTTCTTATTGGTCATCCAAGCAAATAAGACCTGAAGTTACCAACAAAAGCAGTTCACAGGCTAAGTTTTAAAAAATGTAACAGAATTAACTACACTAGAAACCAAGATCAGAGCCTGTTAGTCCTCTGGGCTCACCCAACTCTTACTACTACACACTTTTTTTTATCGACCATATTGGTTTGCATTGCAAGTAGAACACTTTGTTATCTTTATGCCCCAGTACATCCACTTTACCAACTAGAAACAAAATTTGGCCAGTTAGCGTACTACTAAAAACCCAGCTGATCATATAAAATTTAGAAATACTACTAAAACATCAATACTTTTAGATAAAAGAAACTTTTACTTTTAACTTCAACAAACTAACCAACATAAACCACAAAAATTCTGGACAGGTATCAATAGACTCCTATATCCAAGTCACTCCAAGACATCAACCCCATCAGGGATAGCCAATAAGCAATCAAACTACTGATGCCTTTAATACCTTCTTTACTGAAGCCATCCAATCACTTGCTAACTCATTACCTCCAGTATCCTTTAGCCTGCCTTCCTCCTCAACTAGCTTATTGCCTTCATTTCATTTACAATCTGTCCCTACATCCCTCATCTGCACCCTTCTTCAAAAACTCAAACCATTCACCCCCTCAGCTGACCTATTACCAGCCAAATACCTGAAAATAGCAGCTAAAGTTATAGCCTATCCTATTTCTATCCTAACAAATAGAACCATAACAGAAGGAACCATCCCATCTATTTGGAAAATCTCCCATATAATCCCCCTACACAAAGGTGGTAATTCAACAGAACTCTCAAACTTTCGTCCGATTGCCTTACTCTCTCTCCCTTAGCTAAAATAATGGAAAAATGCATCCACCATCAACTGTTAGACCACCTTCTCCAAAATAGCGTATTAGCTAACTGTCAGTATGGATTTAGGCCTTTCAACAGCACCACCACTGCCCTCTTATCCTTTTCTGACCGCATTAACAAAAATCATTACAGTAACACTCTTTCCTCTACAATCTTTATTGATCTCTCAAAAGCCTTTGACATGGTCAACCATCAGCTACTTTTGAATATACTTAAGTCCCTCTCACTTGATACACAGGCATTACAGTGGTTCAAATCTTACTTGGATAATAGGCAACAGGCAGTGCTTTGGGATAATAATCTATCTAACCACCTTCCTGTCACCCTTGGTGTACCTCAAGGTTCTATACTGGGCCCTCTACTATTCTCAATTTTTATCAATGATCTAAATGTAAACATTCCTTAAGTTATCTGCATACAATACGCAGAGTATTCCACATTAATATGCTCCCCTACTGGTCCATCTGCTGCACTTACCTAAAATGTCTTTGAAATAGTAGAAAAAAGGTTCTTACAGCACTGCTTACTCCTTAACCCCAAAAAGACAAAACTATTGCTCTTCACTCCCACACAAAAGTCCACCCCAATTGACTTCACTATCAAATCTAATAACGGCACTGTCATATCGCCTGACACTACCACCAAACTCTTAGGAGTAATAATAGACCACAACCTTAACTTTGATACTCACATCAACACTACAATAAAATCAGTTAACAGAAAACTAGGCTCCCTTTATAAGATTAAACCCTTCCTTACTCCCATAGCTAGAACTACTATTGCCCACACCCACCTCATCTCAACTCTCTTCTATGCCTCACCTATTTACACTAATCTATCTAAAAGCAACCTCAACAAACTGGCAACCTCCTACAATAACATTGCCAGATTTGCCACTGGCTCCCCATTTAGAACCCGCCACTGTCATAATCTAAAATAACTAGGTCGGCTGGACCTGCATAATCAGATTCAATTCCACAACATATTATTGCCCGTAAGACCCTTTATCATCCTAGCAATACACCAATACTCATGAGTCTAATCACCCCATATAAAAATCTTACAAACCTACGCTCAGGAAATAAACTACTGGTATCCAGACAAAAACCCAACAATAAATCAGGGGATACACTTTTCTCTAACACTGTGGGAAAAACCTGGAACCTACTTCCCTGTGAACTCGCATCTCTTTCTTCAACTCCACTGTTCAAAAAGAAACTCAAATTATACCTTACAACTCACTGGCTATGCCCATGTACTAACCCAGACTAAGAATCCCCCTCCTGTCATCTTATGTTATGTGCACTAAATACTAATTTCTCTACTACTACATTAAGTCCACCTCCTTCTTATACCTCTGTGAATCTGATCAGTTAAGCTAATTTAAGACTGTATAAATTCTATCCTTCTTACAAACTATTATAGAATATGTTGATGTTTACCCAGCTTGGACTTTATGAATGTGTCACTGCCTTGTAAATAATTTTTTCTTCTATTATTGTTTTGTCTTTTTTTAAATTTGTTATCTCTCATGATTACAAGTTGCTATGTAAACAACTGTATTACTCTGAAAAATGTACTGTATCTGAAGTTGCAACTATCTGTTTTTGTGGAGCTTTTCTCCCCGGGCCTCTACTGAAAATGGACATATATCCAGTTAGACTAGAACGGTCAACAAATGTAAACTAAAATAAATAAAATAAATGTAAACATACAAATATATAAAACATACACCAGCTAAACATGCAAATAAATCACATCAGCAGATGTGTGGAGGTATCTGATACCATCCCCTATGCCCTGTAGTGAAGTCACCAACAACCTTTCTTTATGTGTCTCTGAGACCGGAGTACCTCAAAATCCGATTATATGATATTAAAAGCACGAGAGATGATATCATATAAAATACACTTCCCTTGTCTGCATTATGGATACTTTTGAAATACAATAAACTGCAGCTTTAGTCTTCTGAAGCTGGATAAGCAATATTTGGGCAAAGAGGCTTCCGCAAATGAAATGGTTTACAAATGATTTTCAAAGACCAGGAAACCTAGCAGCTGAAGATGAGGAAAAAAATGCCCTAATATGACCTACATAAATGCCTTTCTGAAGAAAGAAAAATAAGTCTAGTTTCAGACAAGCAGCACCAATGTTCTACAAAGATTTTATAAAAAAATTAAAAGGCCAGATTCCCCAGGTACTAATTCTCACTAAATTAACACAAACTAAAACAAATACAGGAAGATACAATATAAATAAATCGCAAGTGCCACTCCACAAAACAAACAGGTAGCCATACACTGCTACTGCATTAATCTAGCACTGAAGCTGCTTTAAAATGTCACACTTCAGAAAATGCTAAACTAGTCACTGCCTGCTACACAGGTGCAATCTAAATAAATTGCAGTAGATCAGCTTTTCAACAATTGATGCAGGTTACAAACTTTACTTCAGCAGCCAGAAGCCAGACTAAGAGGTCCAAACTGTAACCAGGTTTGACTTGTTCTAGTCTACTTCCTCATTAGAGGATGAGTCCGGGCCTCCCTTGGGGTAGAGTGACCGGTCAGATAAGACTCTAATACACAAAAAGGCAGGTGATGTGTATCCCTTTCAGGTAATGAGACTAGACTTTCATATCAAGATCGAATGAAAGATTTCTAATATTTGACTGCTGGTCTTTTTCATAAAGTGTAGTCACAGAGCTCAGTGGCAGCTTATGTTAATTAAATAATAACCTATTAATCCATCTAGGGCTTCAACTGTTTTACGTCAGTGAATGAAAAAGCCTGCCTTTTTTAGTGCTACACCCCACTGACATTTTTACTATATGGGGTCCACTGCTTCTCAAGCAGAATAAAGGTCCATCTTGTCATGTTGTAAAAGCAGATGTTTCATAATTACAGTATTAAAACTGGCAAGGAGAAAAGAAAGTATTCGCTGTGTTTTAAAAAGATTGACAGGCATGTTAAAGCAAACCTATTACTTTTCAAGCAAAAGACAGCAACTATACAGATAGACAGTAGGCAGGTAGGACTTTAGTTAACTAGCCTTGTATTTTAAATTAAACAGTGTAAACATCAAAGAACAAATAGTAATAGTATAATATAGGGACATACAGCATATATACAGGCATCAGTCTAGTCAAGTAAGGAAACCATAAAATAAAATATCTTTGAGTAAATTAAGCATGCTAACATTTTGAGATACATGCAATATAAGGCTACAATAGAAGATACAGGTGGCTATACTAAGTTAAGCAACTGATTTAAATATCAACTTTAAATGAAAGATTGAAAGCCGTACTGCTAACATGTGGCAGTAGAAAAGATACAGAAATGCCAGAGGACGTGTCAGACATTACCAACAAGTTTAATGATATAAAAAAAAAGGAAAATCAGAAAAATACCTCCAACCAGAAAAGTTAAAATCTGAAATCTGGAAGTTTAGTGGTACTCTGCAGGAATGAAATGAAAATACACATGCAATTTATAATACTAACATCTCTGTCAAAACGACTGAATTCTCAGACACAAGTAAAGAAATACAAATTATTAAAACATGCAGCTCATGAAAAGTGAAGAGAAATACATTGCCAGAGCTAAATTTGGAAATGGAGGAAATCGTTGACTTTTTTTAAAGTCATTACAAGTGTTATAGTGACACGACAAGATAAAAGGACTCAACACAAATGGCTTTAATATGATAGTATGATAAATGATAGACAAATAAAACCACAAAGTACTTCCTTGTGAGGTATGTTCGGAAATCCTTTGCCAATTTGTATACAGTACTTTTAAATATATGTACTGTTGTATGACCCCAAGACCAAGCTATTCTACTCTGGCTTCCTGCTGCATATTTAACAACTGTCTTACCCCTAACTCAGCTTGAAAGCAGTTGTGTGATCTTTTATATCCTTATCTTAAATTCTAGTAGCTATGCATGGGAAATGATAAAAACTATTCTTATCTTTTAGTACTTGAGACATTTATTATAGAAATTAAATTGGCTGATATGTGCAACACCACAAGAAACACTTGCACAAATCTGTAGTATTTTCAACTTTTCAATCCATTACACAAAGGATTCACTCGGCAGTTACTGCCTGGATGACCTCTGACTAGAGGTTTGTTCAAGTAATGTAGCACCTGCCACATTCCCACTTCTGACCGCACATTGTTTCTGACAACGTCTCATACTTTAATAAATGTGCATACCTCACAAAGAGGTATAAAGAAGATAAAGTGTTGCACTAAAATAGTTACCTTTGTTAGCATCAAGGCCTTCGTAGTAGTCCTATTTGTGAAGGTCAAGTTGAACAAGCAATTTTTGACATTAATTCTAATGCAAACCAAGAGCGTTTAACAAATGTATTGATATTTAAGTGCTGATCTACATGACCTCAGTCATGACCTCAATGGAAATGAAGCTGGAGCACTACTAAACTTCTTGAAAACATCTCAACTCAAAGAATAAAGCATCTTCACCACAATCAAGGATCTCTAACTCCTAGTATCTCCAGCGACTTAAGGGTGTGAGAATATCATCCCTTATTAGATGAAGCATTTGTTACTGAAACCAAGTCCACTGTTGATAATGATGCTGCTGATATCCCAGTTACTCCAATTGTGCCTTTCTGTGGAATCGTTAACACTCGGTCTTTCCTCAAGTCTTACTACAGGGGCATAAATAACTTAATCCTTAGGATAGAGAGTTTGTTGGAATACGTTATACCAGCATGGTTGCACAGTTTGTCGATTACACCAAATATCAAAAGCTTGAGAACTAAGATTTATGAGCCAATATGTACTGTGTCTTAGCACAGGTTGTCTCACTACTCTTAGGAACTAGGGGGAGCAGGGTCAGTATACATAAATAAGATGCTGAAATCATAATCATGAAACTTATGAAAATACTGATTGGTCAATTTATCTCTTTAGTTCACTTATAAAAGTTGTATGTTTTATAAGGTCCCCAGTCATACTCTACACCAGGATAATGACTGTTTACTTTTTAGCTGACTCCTATAAAGATGAATGGGTGCAGGTTCGGAAATTACTTCTAGAATAACTCAATAGTATTTTCTGAAGGAATGGAGAAACCTTACTGTTCAGTGGCGCATTCTAGAAATAGTGTCAGAGAAAGAGATCTCTTTGCATGGAGAGTTAGAAATTGAGTTATCCTCTGGATCTGAAATCTGAGAAGAAAACCCTCCAAGTCCAGATTCAGAATCTTAAACCGCTTCAGTAAAGGATACAGCCTTCTTTATTTTACCAGAAATACTTTACAAGAAGGATCAGTAGCCTGAATTAAACCCTAAGCCAGACCCAGTAATCCATTCCAGTCTAAGAAAACTCGATGAAGAGTAGATGCATGGTTGGTTTTTGTGTTTCGTTTGACAGGAAAAATGGCAGCAACAGCTTCCCCAGGGACGTGAACATCATTCTGACAAAACAGGGAACCCTGTCCTATTCCCTGTCCCAGGGTTGACAACAGTGGCTCTCCCTTGTCTACTGACGGGACCCAAACAGCTCCAGAGGATGTGGCTAACCCCTGGTCCATAGTGGTTGTAGGTGGGGACAAAAGATGGATCCAGGGTAAAAGATGAGTGGCTGGAGGTGCAACTAATGGCAACAGCTGAGTCACCCACCTGTGGCTGAGGCAAATTGCTGGCCTGCTATAACGGCAAAGCCTTATTGCCTAACTTTTTCTTTTTGTTGCTGGAAGAAGGACTGGGTATGGGAACGACAATTTGTTCCATGGTAAAGCTGAAAACGATGCCTCTTCCCAGGGAAAAACAAGCAGCAAATGCTGACAAAAATAAAAAGTTTTTAAAAGTCAGTTTTTTCACAAACAAAAACAGTATAAAGCACTTTAAAACACTCTGCCAGTGCCACAAAGTAAAATAAAAAACAATGTTCCACAGAAAAAAAAATGATTTTACAGTTAGTTTAAACAACTTTAATCTGACAGGAAAAAAAGAGCACTCCCATTTAAAATTACAGTACAGTCTCATGCAGTCCGTTAGCACACAAACTCCTAGCTTTAAAATATATTTTCCTGAGGGATTATCAATAAAAAATAATATTAAATGGAAGGCTTTTTCCCCAGAGGGAACTTATCTGCCCAGCAGAGGAAAATAAAATCTTAGCATAACAGTAGATGTCCTTGCCTTCACCACTGCAGTACTGTTAACAGATTGGATTCCCTGCCATGGAAGTCTAAACATCTGGCCAGTCTACCAACTTGTTGCTTTTAAAAGGTATGCTCAATGTAACCCAAATGCTAGTTGTGTAGCGTAGAGCATAAAGGTGATGTTCAGGCCTACCATAATCAGAAATGAATGTTCCAGTAGGAACACAGTCCAACAAAACCAAGAGGTAACCTGTACATCCTGGAAGGCAAAAGACTAGGGGGATGGAGGAAGGGAGCGAATACTGCAGCAGTAAAGGAAAGGACATTTACTGTTATGGTATGATTTTACACAACTGTACTATGTCCTTGTCTTCACTGCTGCAGTATTCTTAACAGATGAGAGAGTGCCACAGCTCTCTTGGGAGCAAACTTGGGAGGGGAAGATGCAGAAGAGCCCCCTAAAAAGCCATGAAGAATGAAATTAGCAAAACCAGCCCTAGCTCTAGAAATACTATCCAACTTGTAGGGCTTGGTAAAGCTATGCACAGAAGTCCAGGTAGCTGCCTCAAGAACAAAATCAGTATCCAAGCCCTTGAAAAAAGCAGCCAAAGAAGCCACAGCTCTAGTAGAAGAACCCTTAACTGAAGAGGGAAGGCTCTTGCCATGAAAAGCATAACAAAAGCAAATAGCCTTAGAAATCCAAGAAGAAATAGTTTGCTTTGATGCAGCAAGTCTCAAAGATCTAGGATGAAAGGGAAAAAAAAATAACTTATCAGATTTTCTAATAGTCTTAATTTTATCCAAATAAACCTTGAATTGCCTATGCACATCCAACGTTTGCAGCATCCTCTCACTGTCAGATTGCGAATGGGGGGGGAGAAAAGTAGGCAGATTAATAGACCGATTCAGTGATAGATCATTAACCACCTTCGACATAAAAGAAGCACAAGGACACTCAATCCTCATGAAAGATCAAAAAAGGAGTACAAGCCATAAGGGCCTGCAACTCAGACACCCATTTGGCAAAAGTAAGAGCTAACAAAAGAAAAGTTTTCCAGGAACAATGTAGAAAGGAAACTGAAGCAGCAGGCTCAAAAGGAGCCCGAATTAACTTCTCCAAAACAAAATTAAGATCCCAGGGATGAGAAACAGGCTTCCTGGGAGATGTAATATTAAGAACATCTTTGATAAATTATTTAACCTCAAATCTAGAAGCTAAAGTAGAGAAAAAGGCAGACAAGTAGAGACAGCTGATAAGTGGGCCTTAATAGAAGAATAGGCCAAACCAGCATTGAGCAACTCACACAAATAAGAGAGAACCAAAGTAACATCCACAGTAAATGGGTCCAGGTTATGAGAGAGACACCAAATGGAAAACCACTTCCATTTGGAGAAGTAAGATTTCCTAGTAATAGGTTTCCTGGCCTCCTGCAGGACTTGCAGCATGTCCTCAGAAAAAAAGGTGTCTGCGAGGAACCAAAATCCCATCGCCCACAGTGTCAATTGAAGCGTGTGATTAGATCCACCCTGTGAGGTAACTTGTGATGATTGCCCTTGGCTAGATGCAGAAGTAAATGGAACCAGTCCTGTCACGGCCAAAAGGGAGTCACCAACAAGATTTTGGGAGCATCCTGTTGAATTTTGAACAGGACTGTTGGAATGAGAGGAAGGGGGGGGGATGCATAATGAAACATCCCCTTCCAAGAAAATGAGAGGGCATCCACTTTCCACACCAGAGGACCTGGGGCTCTGGTACAAAACAGAGGAAGTTTTGTGTTCAGAGGGGAGGTAAAACATATCCACTTGAGGAGTACTCCACTGGTGGATAATGTCCAGAAACACATTCCTGTTAAGCATCCATTTGTGGGACTGAGTTAATGACCTGCTCAGAGTGTCTGCCACAAGGTTCTGACCGGAAAGGATATAAACTACCTGAAGAGTCGCTTAATACTTGACAGCAAGATCCTATACTAGAAGTGCCAACCGGCAAACAAGAGAAGATCTCGTTCTTCCCTGTTTGTTGCTATACCACATCACTGTGGTATTGTCTGTGAACACCTTGAGAGGTTCTGGACAGAAAACAGGATGAAAGGCCTGAAGAGCCAGTAGAAGAGCTCTTATCTCCCTGACACTGATGTGCTCCTCCTGCTGATGAGGCAAACACACCCCCTGTACTTTCAAGGAGCCAAATGTTACCCCCCATCCCATGTCTGAAGCATCTGTGAACAATTCCTGTGAGGGAAGGGGATGAAAAGGAATCTCTGGATTCAGAGATGTCTCTGAATCCACCAGTGAAGTTCCTACCTGAGACAAGGAAGAAGAGGATCTACAAAATCTAGAGGATGTGCATGTTGGAGCCACACTGACTTCAGAAACCACTGAAACTTTCTCATGTGAAGTTTGGCCAGAGACAGCAAAGGAATGCTGGATGCCATGAATCCCAGAGCTCTCTGACTCCCTGAAGGTAATGGAAACCAGAGGAAAAAGAGTTTGAAAGAAAGAAATGAGAGTTGAGGCTTTGGAGGGGTCAGGGATGCAAGCATTGGCACTGTCTGAATACTGCAATCCATAAAAAACATAATCCTGAGAAGAAGTCAGAGAAGACTTTGAAATTTTAGTGAACCCCAGGCTCTGAAGAAGAGAAATGGCAAAACGAACATTTTGCAAAACGGTCTCTGAAGTGCATGCCTGAATCAACAGGTTGTCTTAAGTAAGGAAAAAATTTGGATCCCTCGAAGCCTGCAAAAAACAATCACAGGAGCAAGGCATTTGCTGAACACCCGTGGGGCACTGGAAAGGCCAAAGGACAAAGCAGAGAACTGAAAATGCCAGGAAGCAACAGAGAAATGCAAAAACTTCCTGAAAAGAGGACAGATTGGAATATGGAGATAAACATCCTTGAGATCCAGAGACACCATCTTGGCCTGAGGGAGCAATAGAGGAAACAGAATGTGAAGGGACAACATCCGAAAGGAAGGTACAATTAGGAAAGTGTTTAGGTGAGAGAGGTCTAGAATAGGTCTCCAAGTGCCCTCTTTCTAGAAACAGACTGGAGTAGAACCCCTTCCCCATTTGGGACACAGGCACATCCTGGATAGTACCCTGAGAGTCAAGAGATTTTAAAGAACCTATGGGAAAAAAGTAAAGTTGTTCCTTAGGAGGCTGAGGAATGCCCATAAAAGGAGGATGGGATTTTCACACCATGAAGTACCCCTGACAAATAATTGACAGAACCTAAGAATCCTGAGTGATCTGAAACCAAATTGGAAGAGAAACAGAAAGGTGAAGAGAAAGAGAAATGCGGCTGGGAAGAGACAGAGTCATGCAACATCTGGAGTCCCTGAAAACTGACAAGCCTTAGCAGGAAGGTTGGTATTGCCTAAGAACAAATGCAGGCTTAGCGGGGTAGTTTCTCTGAAATTTGGGCACAGAAGAAACAAACATGTTTAAGGTCCTGTAAGGCCTTACCCTTATCCTGAAGGGATTTAAACAAACCAGCAGCAGCTTCCCCAAACAAAAGTTTAGAATCCAGAGAGGCATCCATAAATTTAACTTTAATATCATCTGGTAGAGGTTGAAGCCTAAGTGAAAAATACCTCCTCATCACTGAACCAAAAACAGCAGCCCTAGATGGGGCATCTGCTATATCATTACTACATTTAATAGAATGATGAATGACTTGAGAGGAAATCCCTAGCAAGGAAAGAACAGAAGATTTACCCTCAGAGTCTGCAAAATCAAACATAAGTTGACATGCCTAAGAAAGAAGAGCCAGCACATACCTAGACATATGGGTCTGATAATTAATAGCCCTAAAAGCTAGGCTAGCAGAAGTGTAAACCTTCTTACCCAGCCTTTCCATAGTTCTGCTATCCTTATCAGGAGGCAACAACTTGGGCGAAGGAAGCAATTGCGATGGCTTATCAGAGGCTTCAGACATAAAAGTATCATCAGCTGGACACTTATATAGGAAAGACCAATCCTCAGGCACCCTATAAAACCGGTCAGGCTTCTTTAGAGCAAGGGGCAGAGAATCAGGCGCATGACAGGCATTGGAAAAAGCATCCAGCAAAACAGGAGCAATAGCCGAAGATTTAGGGGAGTCCAACTGAAGCAACTCTTAGTCTCTCTCATGGATATCAAAGACCGGAGCACAATCCTGGTTAAAAAAAATCATCCCCAAAGGAAATTTCCTCAGAAGGAACATCTGGACTAAGATTTCTCCTCCTCTGATCCATAGTCTAAAGGTAAGGAATCTGAGTAGAATAAGTTAGGGATTCATTAACCAATTCAGACTCATCCTCAGAAGAATCCTGTTCTCTAGGTCTTTTAAGAGAATTAGAGCACCAAGGAGAAGCAGGAACCAAACCCCCCTTGAGGAGGCTTTAAGGACATTAAAGCAGCAAATGGCTACTGAGTGAAGGCCTGCCACTCACTTTGTGGATCTCTACAAGCAGAAGAAACATGTTTATTTTTTTCTTTCTTTTTTAAGGGAACATCCCCCTCCAGAACGCCGAGAAGTCTCAAACCCAGGACATCAGTGAAGAACTGTAGTATAAACTTCTTTCTCAAGCAAAAACTGAGGAGCTCCCCTAGGCCCCTCAGAAAAAAATCAGCTGTGGTTCCACTCCCCCTGCATGACTAAGGCAGATGCCTGCCCAGCCTCTTTGGACATGCTGCTAGCTGGACTAGCGTCCAACATGGTCATGGCAGAGAAATCCAACAACACAGTCAAGTGAGCCTCTGGGTTTGTAATGACCTCAGGAGAAACACCTGCCAGAGGCTGGACAGCAGAAGATTCCAGTTGTACCTTTTTTTCACCTTCTTCTTTCCTAACATCTGACCCTCAAGTTGGGAGATTCCTTCCGCTGTATCTTTAGTGAGAAGCTTAAGACACTGGTTGTCAAGATACAAGGAAAGGGAAGAAAGTCTTCTGCGAAAGGTTTCTGGAAGGAACGTATGGTCTTGAGAAGCTCCTAGACAAACAAAACACTTATCTTAGAGGTCTTTATGGAGAATCTGTCTCCCACACTTGCATTTACCCTTCCTGGTTGACATTAACCCCAAGGAGCAGAAAAAAGTAAGAAAAGACAAAATTCCCAATGAGGCACTCATCTGTAACTGCAAAAGTAGTCAGCAAACAGGCATAGGTAGTCACTGGAGGATGAAAATGAGTTCAACTAGCAGAAAACAGGAACAGGTAAACAAACCAATGGTAAAAAGATACATTCAGACTGGCAGTAAAGAAGTTCCGATTATGGTAGGCTTGAACATCACCGTTATGCCCTACACTACACAAGGAGCATTTAGGTGACATTCAGCATACCTTTAAAAAAGCAACAAGTAGTCTTTGGTAGACTGGCTGGACATTCGGGCTTCCATGGCAGGGAATCCCATCTGTTAAGAATACTGCAGCAGTAAATGGAAGGACATCAGTACAATCCAACAACAATTCTTAAAAGCCTTAGAGTAGTGTACTCTTTGGTGGCAATAAAAATCTGAAGGGCTTGACACCCAAACTTGTCTTTTAGTCAGCTCAGCATGAGCTGCCTGACAGTTTGGATGCAGTGAAGGTACCTTGAAGCTTTGTAACCTGGTTGGCTGGCTGTTATATCCATGGCAGGATATAAGCCTTATAGCCAAGGCTACTGCAGGTGTGATTAATATGATGAAAATTATTTATAGGTTTTACAGATGCTAATATATGCAATTTAATATAATCACCAATGTGTATTAAATGCAATACTGTCACATAGGGAAAAACTATCAAAAGGTAAAATGAAGTTTTACCGAGTATTTTATTTAAAAAAGAAAAATAAACCCAAAATGAATGTTTTATTCATACATCATTATGCCTATAGTCACAATCACCTTTTTCCTTCTCATTTATTAAAACTTATGACCACATATGATATATGAAATTAAAGCCCACTTTACTCAACATCCCAGTTCAGAAAAGTAACTAAAAAACAAAGGGCAGCTTTGGCCTCTGTTTGCTTGCACTTAAAATGACCTACCTATATAACCTAGAAGCAGACTGCACCATCTCCCCCTCTCCAGACTTGTGTACTCTTAAAAGTTATTATGCAAGTAACGAGTAAAAATTGAGTTACATGGGGGAGCTTGCTCCCCTAAAACACTAGATTTTACTTTTATTAGCATTCATTTAACTTTCTATGCTAGTTAGCATGGGTTTTTACTTTGCTTCCTTATTTTAAGTGTGTAGGATTTAAGGCACGTGCCTGTTGTATGTACAGTTTTGATTATGAAGGCCCCACTGCTCTACGATCAGTTTTCATGCAGCTGATTAATCTATCTACAATTCAAGTATCTTAGATCTCTTTTGTTAAAATGTTGCTTTATATTCCTGAAACACTGTCTTTTTATTTTTAAATATTATTTGAATTACTGGCACAGGGTTTGTGTTGTTGAGTTTGTTTGATTAATATTTATTGTTTTTGACCAGAACTGCTTCTGCATGCTAGCAAGCTGCTCAAGTAATAAAGTGGACTTGATTTTTGCTGAATCTGTGTGGACCTGCTTACTGTGTTAACAAGCCAGAAAAAGGCACTGGGTAATCATTTTTAATTCCAAGACTTATTATAGCGAATGTTGGCATAGCAAGACTGAATGACCAAAAATATAGGCATACCTATATGAAGTCTGATATCACTTTTGCAAAGCATTATCTTTTCTCCAAGGTCTGGCAATTGCGGAGGCCTAAGATAGTGCAGTTTCCAACACTCTGATATGTCTTTCTCATTTCTTCTTCTGCACTGAAAGTGCGCTGTTTAATTACAGACGTTTCTTTACCTGCTGGTAGCTTTGTAGTCTCACAAGCCTACGTTTCAGAAAAATGTTTTAAGAGCAGCAGCGTATGCAGGTGATGTACAACTAAAAAAACTAAAAAAATATTTTTGCCACACATTCCAGAATGCTCTTTTCACACTTCGGCTCATTTTCCTACCAATCTTCCTCTCCTCTGTTAGGTTTAGGGACTGTAAAGTCATTCTGGCAGCAGATGAGGAGGAGCAGTTGCACGTGGTACTTCCATGAACAGCGCTATGACACCTACATCATACGACAAGGAGTGCGTATGCCGTACTCCAGCAGTAAGAAACAGTATACAGAGTGCAACATAACCCAGTCTTCTGCTGAGCTGTACTTCTTACAACCAAATGGGAAATGAAGGAAGTAATCTAATGACAACCGAACTGTAACTCAGTGCTCAAGTCAATACCACCAGAAGGAATAAACCAGAATCCACAAAGTGTGCTTTAGCGCTTTCGTTTTTTAATAAAAACTTCTTCAGAATGAAGTACATCATAACTGACCCTCCTTTTATACACAAATCTTTTACTCCAATGACTTACAATTTGTTAATACATCAATTAATGACATCATAGTAATTGAATTACATAAATACAAAACAAATCAACGTCCATAAAATTCCCTTTCACCATATAAATACAACTCCAAGAATGGCCACCAATTACATCATGTTTATAAAATGTATGAGTATTCACAGTTGCAAATAACCTTCTGCTTTTAATCTTAGTATAGGGCTAATGGAAATGTTACTATTCAAACCTGGTTCTTGTGTTGCATTGGTCCTTAGCTGCCACCTAAATTCCTTAGCCTCTAGGTAGTCAATGAGGGGTCCACCTCTTTCACCTAGCGAAACTTGCTCTATAATGCAAAACTTAAAATAATGTCCTTCGTTGTTTTTAATGTGCAAAGCCAGGACATTTTTGATGTCTTGTTTTTTGATGTCATAATAATGTTGGTATATTCTACTTCTGAATACATTAATTGTCTTTCCTATGTAGAAACTGGGGCATTGGGTACACTTTGCTAAATAAACAACTGTCTTACTGTTACAGGAATATTTTTTCTTGTATACAAATTTCCCATAATTTGGAATATTGATCTCCGTTTCCTCTATAATATATTGACATTGCATACAAAACCCACATTTAAACATGCCTTTCTTTCCGTAATAGCCATCATGTGACCTCTCTATCATGTTTTTCAAAGTTGTGTCTTTTTTGTATACAATGTTAGGCACCTTTCCCACTACATCTGTGTATTCCTTGTTCATGTTAAATACATACCAATTATGTTGTAAAATTTGTCTAATATCTATAAACTGCTTGTTATATTTAAAAATTGCAGCTTTGTTGAAAGTTTTGAATTCTATACCCCCCCCCCCACTTGAATGAACAGTTTCAATACCCTTACCCAATAATGAAAAAAAATGCCCATTATTCCTCTTGTTAACGACTTCTTGTAGTGTTTTTTCTACAAAACTTAAAAACACTCGTTCTGGTTGTAACTGAATTTTGAAATACTCTTGGGACTTATTGAGGAAAATAAATAGAAAAATGTATAATGAAACACTGATCTTTGTAACAATAGACGTGAAGGATCTGTTTTCAGTAATTCCACATAACACTGGCATTGAATGGTTTTATTCTTATTTGTGCCAACATACTAGACTTACACATGACCGTATTTTAACTATTAGAAGCTTGATGGAATTAATTTTGGAAACTAATGTCATAGTTTTTGAAGAGCAGGTTTTCAAACAATGCAAGGGAGTAGCTATGGGGGCTATATGTGCTCCTATTTTTGCCAACATTGTTTTGGCATTTTGGGAAGTGGAACACATATTTAATAGTCCCTTTGCAAAATATTGGACTTATTATGGCCGTTATTTAGACGACATAATTATTTTATGGAACAACAGTGAAGACACACAAACAATTTTTGGCATTTATTGATGAAAGTACAGACTTTTTAGAATTTTCACGTTACCTCATTTGATAAAATAGACTATTTAGATATTACTATTAGTAAAAACAACTTGGATAAATGTTTTGAGATGACCATATTTAGAAAACCTACATACTCAAACACACTGTTGCATTTTGAAAGTTTTCACCCTCTACATCAAAATAAGGCCTTAGTAAAAGGACAAGGGGTAAGACTAGCTAGGATGATTTCAAATTATTGCGAATTTCTTGATCAAATTAACATCCTTACTGATATGCTAGCAAAGAGAGGCTACCCCCCAGTTTTTGTAGAAAAAACACTACAAGAAGTAGTTAACAAGAGGAATAATGGACATTTTTTTTTCATTATTGGGTAAGGGTATTGAAACTTCATTCAAGTGGGGGGGGGTATAGAATTCAAAACTTTCAACAAAGCTGCAATTTTTACATATAACAAGCAGTTTATAGATATTAGACAAATTTTACAACATAATTGGAATGTATTTAACATGAACAAGGAATACACAGATGTAGTGGGAAAGGTGCCTAACATTGTATACAAAAAGGACACAACTTTGAAAAACATGATAGAGAGGTCACATGATGGCTATTATGGAAAGAAAGGCATGTTTAAATGTGGTTTTTGTATGCAATGTCAATATATTATAGAGGGAACTGAGATCAATTTTCCAAATTATGGGAAATTTGCATATAAGAAAAAATATTCCTGTAACAGTAAGACAGTTGTTTATTTAGCAAAGGGTTCCCAATGCCCCAGTTTCTACATAGGAAAGACAATTAATGTATTCAGAAGTAGAATATACCAACATTATTATGACATCAAAAATGTCCTGGCTTTGCACATTAAAAACAACGAAGGACATTATTTTAAGTTTTGCATTATAGAGCAAGTTTCGCTAGGTGAAAGAGGTGGACCCCTCAATGACTACCTAGAGGCTAAGGAACTTAGGTGCCAGCTAAGAACCAATGCAACACAAGAACCAGGTTTGAATAGTAACATTTCCATTAGCCCTATATTAAGATTAAAAGCAGAAGGTTATTTGCAACTGTGAATACTCATACATTTTATAAACATGATGTAATTAGTGGCCATTCTTGGAGTTGTATTTATATGGTGAAAGGGAATTTTATGGACGTTGATTTGTTTTGTATTTATGTAATTCAATTACTATGATGTCATTAATTGATGTATTAACAAATTGTAAGTCATTGGAGTAAAAGATTTGTGTATAAAAGGAGGGTCAGTTATGATGTACTTCATTCTGAAGAAGTTTTTATTAAAAAACGAAAGTGCTAAAGCACACTGTGGATTCTGGTTTATTCCTTCTGGTGGTGTTTTTAAAGGTTGTGTTTTTGAGTTTATGTGGTGCTCAAGTCAATACTTAATGCAACACCCATATTCCTCAAGTTTAACATGATTTGTAATATTCAAAAATATTGCATTTTTCAAAAAATATATTTTCCATTTAAAATATCCACCATACACATTATATTTCCAACTTGCAAATAACACCAAAGTGTGGCATAAAATCAATTCAAATAAATTTAGCAGCCCTCCTCAATATAATGTATTTCAAAAGCAAATACAGTTCTCTTAATAATATCCTGGGGGGCTAAAATATCAGGTCATAGTGGCTTACTATTTTCATAAAAGTTTTTTTTTTTTTTTTTTTTAAGTGTTTCAGCCTTATACTGAAGATCCAACTTCTTTACTCGTGATAACTTACTGGATTGCTGGATTTAAATTTTACTTCCCTAAATGTTATCAACACTACTGTCTCAATCTTCCAATGAACCACTTTCTCTTTTTTCTGAGTACTCTAGGCAAATTCTATCATACCCAAAAATCTAGGTTACAGATGAAAAGTGCCTCTCTCTGTAACCATATCTTTAGAAACCAGCCATGTTTGTCTATTCAAAGTCTTTTAATGTTCAACAATGGCCACAATGCTTCAGTCATGCAAGGAATAGTGCACCTGCAGGTAATTCCTGTGTGTGCGCATGTGTGTGTCCGTCTGTTCTGTGCTTATCTAAACAAGGTTAGGAGACTACCAGTAACTGTTATAGTTCATATTACACTGTTTTATGTTTTATTTCATTTTGTATTTTATGACACAATTCAATGGCATATCCATTGTTTATGTGACACTTCAGCG
This sequence comes from Protopterus annectens, assembly GCF_019279795.1. Taxonomy (NCBI): domain Eukaryota; kingdom Metazoa; phylum Chordata; order Ceratodontiformes; family Protopteridae; genus Protopterus; species Protopterus annectens. The sequence continues at coordinate 132,535,001 of NC_056744.1, forward strand.
TAATCAATTCCCTACTTTTCTTCATCATGAAGTCGACATCTTAAAAGTGATTTAAAACATTGCAAATTTTACCCAGTGCTTTCCATCTCCTGACACAGAAGCAACGTTTCTTGATCTAATCCAAGTGCACGATGGAGCTAGGAGCAACAATTTAAGAAAGTGCATTACAAAAATGTATAAAATGTAGGGTTAGAAAGATGCAGTTTCTTCTTGATGACTACAGCAAAGGTAAATAATCTGTACCTCACCTGGAACAGAAGAATAACACCACAACTAGCCTAGGCGATTGAAGTTTCATGAGTGGCTTGAGTGTTTGATGTTGCTGGCAGGAAGGGTGCACCCATCCTGGGAGGAGGAGGCAGAGACTAGCAAAGGCTGTAGTAGTAGTCTGGATGAAGGAGATGGTCCAGCACCATGGAGGCATGCATGTGGTGCACCAAGCCGAATGTTGGTAGCTTTCATTGGACAGCATATGGGACTATGTACTTGAATAGAGGAAAGCATAGTGACTGCCGTGGTGACAGAGGTCACTCACCCCACCCCACCCAACCAGAGGATGGGGTTAAGACAATATTCTTATTGCAAGATACCAGCATGGACACAAGCCCCACCCACATGGTTATCTAAATGACATCTCCCCACATGTTAACAGCATGCAGGAAAAAAGTAACTAAGTTATGCTTTGTCACTGCACATTTTAAATCCTGAAAGTTCACTGACATAAGATTCTCCAAGTTGCTCATTTACACTGAATTTGCCTTGCTGAATCCTTGGCCTGCTTGCTTTACTTACATGAGCGGAAGAAACTCATAGCCATCATAATTCCCCAAGGATGTATGCACCCAAGACTCCATTATGTATGCTGTTTAAGTGCTAGTAATTTTCTGGGCCTTCTCAAACCAAATGACTTTCAGTTCCCAGACCTGATACAAAGGTGATATAATTCCTCTTGCTCTACCCACATCCTCTACCAGAGCCATAAAGCAAAACATACTATAAAAGAACAGTGGAAAGCCAGTGTCCGGCAGAAACTTACAATTCTGTAATGTCTGCAGCTGAGGGGAGATGCAAGGACATATTTCACAGAAAGGGTGGCGGATGATTGGAAAACTTGTCTTAAAAATAAAAAGTAATAACAGTCAGAAACAGTTACTTTATTCAGAAATGAACAGGACAGGCATAAAGTCACCATGGCAGTGATGGGGGGATGCTTAAGAATTTATGTTAAGTAAAGTCATTGACTTAATCAAAATATTTGTCAGACTAGGTGGGCTGTTGTGGCCATTATTTCCAATGTTCATGTTTCAGCATTTGTATGATGACATCTGTTTGTGGTTTCAATACTAGTAATGGTATATCTTTGCACTACTTACTGTCATAACATTAAATCTCAAACTGCACTCCAGCTCAGGTTTTAACCTGAAGTGCTTCTTTTCAACACTCATTAACAAGAACTTCTTTAACCCATCATGCTCATTCACTACTTGTCCATTATGCCCTTTCTTTATCTGAACTGTACCTCACCACATGGATTCTGATAAAGCCACCTGACTTCTTATTTTTACTTTGTGATACATGCTTCATCCTTCTCACGGTTATGGGGAGCTACATTTCGATAACCAATTCATTTAACAATATGGGTTTGGGATGTAAAAGGAAACTCAGAGGTTTGGGTGAAAACCAACATAAATAAAGGAAGGCCATGCAGATTTAATGCATTCCAACCTGGAACTGGGAGGTAGAACCAACAGCTTAATTCTAGAATTACTTTTTTATCCGTTCTTCTGTCATGTGACAGCACACTGCACAGATGCTGACCTTAGGCTAGCAACTGGCACTGCTCTAAACTTTCAGTTCTGCATTTTCAAAACATACAATGAAAAAGTGTAAAAAAGCAACACATCTGCAGGGTAGTGCACAACTGCATAAAATAATTACTTTAAATGCTCCACACATATTGAAAGACAGTGCTGCAATACTTCTGTTATTTTTCCTACTGTCATCTTCCTCAGTGATGAATCTTGTGACGTACAGTTGCCCTGGCAGGAGATCAGAGACGTGGTTCCACTGGTTTCATAACAGTGCAGTGATTCTTGTATCAAATGACAAGTAATGCTTACGCCAAGCACCTCCAGTAAGAAACGGTATGCAGACAAGTATAACGTGACAAACTTGTGCTGAGCTGCATGCTTCGTTAGAGTGTGACCTCCTGACGAGTACAATGCAACTCGGTGTTCAAGTGAGCACTTAACGAAACCCAAGAGCATAATAGCTACACTTAAAGAGATCATTATTTTTTCCAGTTTGAAATAATATCAACATCCTGATCATAATCCTCATATTGTCGAATATTCAGGAAACGGGCAATACAAAATTCACACTTAAAATGGAGTGAAGCAAAGCTCGAGAGGTGAATCTCGACATAAGTTTCAAGAATGTATAACTATTTGGTTACAGTTGGAGGATCTGATCATTAGTCTTTGCATTACTTCAGTTTTACCTGCTCCATAGTCTGCCAGTAACAAAGACAGAAATAAAAATGTGTAGAAGCACTAAGCATTTTACTCCTTTCAATCATCTACCATCCTTTCTGTTTTAACCAAAGCTTAATTCTCAGATGACTGGAAAGATGTGAAACAAAGTACCTATCACACAATTATTTGTCGTACATAGAGATGCAGCTAATCCATTTCTTATGAGGCACACATAATATAAAGTGTTTTAGAGCTTTGAAAGCTGTAGGACAAAAGTTAAATGTAGCTCTGATCCCTTAACATTAAAAGCTGTAATACATCTCTCACTGACACATACTAAAAACACTTATGCCATTGCAAAGTGCATTGCAGCTCTTTAAGATATTTCAGATTCCTGATGATGTTCTGTGCTGGCTGCTATTCATTATCCAGCATGAAAGTACAGCATAACTGCTCTGAAATCTACATAATAAGTTTTAAATGTCTTTATTACATCAGAAAGGTGCTTAATAACACTGTCTTTTCTTGATTGCAGACTATGATGTATTCTTTGTACAACAATGTAATTCATAAAGCACATAATATCTTTTCACATTACTATATCCCAGGGCTAAAATAAAACTGCAAAAGTCATAACAGGCTATTCTTTTCTTAACAGGTTTATTGTGTTTTAACTCCACACTAAAGCCCTAACTTATTTAAACACATAGCTTTTACTGCTGGATTTAATTCAGACTTCATTAGATTTATGCAACAGCAGTACATAAATCATCCAATTAATCTGTCACCCCTATTTCCGAATCCTGAGGTGAAGGTGGCATTTTGCACACATCTATAAAAACAAAGTGTAGATGAAAGTACCTGTCTGTATCGCCATATTTGTAATACATAAAATGAACTAAAAGTAAATATTTAATGTCTTTTCAATTTTATTTAATATCCTAGCAGTATGTTTTTATAAGTATCAGAATGGCCACAATGCTTCATTTTCGTGATCACTGGAAAAAGACTACAGGTAGACAGCACCTGATTAAAGTTGTGAACTAAATAATATAGTAGGTTTCTGACTTTTCTAAATAAGATTAGAGGACTGGCAAACTGTTCCAGCTCAGATATGATGATAAAAGGTTGCACTATGTCTACCTAAACCGGCCTATAAATGCCCCAACAACCTACCTTAAGTACATCCCCCACCATGCTGTTTAAATCTTTCCTACCTATGCCATGCTTTCCTGAATGCCTCTGTAGATTCTCTTTTCATTTCCCATTCAGTTAGTCCATTGAATGGATCCACAACTTTCTCCTTGAAAAAGTACATTTGTAGTTAATGGGAATAAGTGCGATTTAAAGCGGTCTGTGCTGCTGCCCTCTCCTTTCCCTTTTGTCCTTCCTTTTTAGAATAACCCCTGACCTCCCCTGCATGACCTTTTATACCAGTATCATGTAAGCATGTCTTTTCTGGATTCAGGTGAGAAGAGCTCCAGCTCTTCTAGTCTCTGGTCATGTTCCTTTCACTTTATCGCATTACTTTTTCCTAACATCATTCCCCTGAAAATTCCTTCCATCTTTCTGATGTCCTTTTCCTTATAAGACCTCAAGTGTATTGCTCTACGTGTGCTCTGACCACAACCCTGTACAGGCTAACTATTACCTCTGTTTCTGAAATCTGTCGCCTGAAGATACACTATCATTTTGTTTGCTTCTCCTATTTCTCTCACTCTATTACTGGTAGTACAATCCAGTTGTAACACCTGAAGAATGTTTTCCTGCTCTTTTGCCATCAGTTCCACTCCCTCCCATCTGGTACTATACAGAGTATTGTGGCCCAGTTGCAGTACTTTTTGTTTGTTGCAATGAATGTCAGCTTCCATTGTGTTGCCCATCTGTCCAGCCTTTCTAAACACTACGCGAGACACTTCCCCTCATCTTCTAGTGTGACACCTGTCTTTATGTCATCAGCAACGAGGATGATCCCATTCTCTATTCCTGTAGACATGTCTGTCACATTACAGTGAACAGTACACAACGTGGTACAGGACTCCTGTGGTACATTACTAGTCACTTCCCTAACTTCACCAAATCCTCATGCTGCATCAGCCATGCAGCTATCCAGATCTCTTGAGTTTGTCTATCATCCTTCTGTGTGGGACAGTCAAAGGTCCTCCTGAAGTCCAGGTAGACTACATTTACTAGTACTCTTATGATTCTGTCGCAGGAGAACTTGACAAATAAGGTTTTTTTACTGACAGCTCCTTCTGGCTGTGAATCCATGTTCGTTGGAGACTGGTGCCTTCTAGAAATGCCCCTATCCTTCCCTGGACTTTTTCCATACCTTTCCCTGCCACAGATGTTACATTAATAAGCCTGAAATTCCTTCAATTTGTCTTCCCCCCTACTCTCCTTGGACAAGAGCAGCACAACTGTGCTTCTACGGTCTTCTGGCATACCTGCATGAGACTGCGATCTGCTGAAGACATCCGCCAAGCTATCTGACAATATGCTGCTCAGATTTATGAGGGCTCTTTCCATAGTTTTTGAACTCTTACTTTCAAAAAATCAAGTAATTTGTGCAAGTTTAATGCAGGCAAGGCAACACGTTGCATTTGAATCAAAATGTAAATTCTACAAACAAAACTGCAGTTGAGGTAATAAAAATGAAATTGATATAGGCAATATCTACAAAAACAAAACCACCAACCACAAAAAAAAAAAAAAAAAAAAAAAAAAAAAAAAATTTCTTGTGGAAGCTGCTTTCCCATTAATTAAATAACAAAAATAGCTTCTTGAAGAAGGAAGAACTAATAAACCTTTAATTTAGATGTTTAGCTTTTTCATGCATAGGTAACCCATGAACTTTATCAAAACTGATGACAAGTACAGAAGTCATATATAAATACAAAAATAAAAGCACTTCACAAAACTGCCTGTGATATAAATCTATTATCCTTTCCTTGTTGGTACAGATTTCAAATCACATTTCACATGTATATTGTCATGAAGACCTAGTCTATTATGTGTATTTAAAAATAGCTACAATCTAAATTGCTTGACTTCCCATTAATTATTCATATCTCCACCTCAACACTAATCATAAGCAATCACGGCAAATAATAACTTGTTAAAACTACTACACAAAGCACTGTGTTTACCCAGAGCTTTGTTGGTGCCTTTTGTACTGATAGTATAAACATGTTCACAAATACTTTTACCTACATAGAAGACTTTACAACTCTAGCACAAAGCAACACAACCCACATCTACACTTTTACACCTGAAGTATTATTTGTTCACTATACTCTAACTTACTTGTAGAGAATATGCTAGAACCTATATAAATGTATTTAACACCATTTACAGTATATCCACATGGCCATGTTCTTGCAGGTCTGTTAGTCACTGACACAGGATAGGGGATCATTTTGTTTTCCAAACAAAATTAGATGATGAACCTACAATCTTAGTAAAATTGGTGTATCCAAAAATAATTTTCCAGTTAGACTGAATGGTTTCTATAATACTCCCACTATCCACACAAATAGGGACAGCAAAACTAGTAGAAGAATTTGTATTTGTATATTATTGGCCTCTCAGATAATCCATCCCTTGAAACAGGTATAATCCTATCAGCCTTTCTTCTTTAGACCTCAACCACTATTTACTGTATTTTCCATTTACTCTCACTTCTAGCTACATTAACTCCACCAAGAGATGAATTTTCTGAAAAAAAATCATTGTAATTTGAACATAAATGAGAGGCCAGAAGCCTACGTTCACTAAATATCTGCATTACTTTCATTAAATATCTGCATTACAGTCAACATCCATGTTTTAAGTACAATGCTTTGAAAACCCAGGTACATATCTTAATACTTACACTGCTGTTGAAGAAAAGGTAGTCAAGCTAAGATTCCAAGGTTCTTGATCCACAACAGAGGTAACCATTCTTCCCTGTCTTGGCATTGTCGGTGAACCTTGATATCCACTGTTTTCCGAGTTAATGATTTTAAATCATTCAGCTATTCTGTGATCCATTGTATAGCATTAATGTTCCATTCAGTAAGTACAGGGGACAGAATCTCACAGGCCATAGCCAAGTCCAATAAGAAGAGCTTTAACCCTCAGGCCACTGCGGAAAACGGTCTACATTCAACTGGACTAGCCAAGTAAATAAATAAAGATTTATGAAGTTAAGATATATAAATGTACACATTGGAAGGTATGGCTAGAGAAATTGTAGGCTATCAAGTCCTACAGGTCATATGATCCTCTCTTTATCCAAGACACTGACAAAAGGCAAGTATAAAGAAGAAAATATGGCCATACTGCATTTTTTCAGTCTTGTGTTCACACCTAGAAAAGGTTCGGATCTCTCACAGTAAGATATGTGAGAGGCAGTGTTAGCTGCCCTACATTTACCTAGCATTCCCTAACACAATTAAATTGCAGTTTGCCTGCTCTCATTCTGTCTTGGGAAAATCTCTTCTGCCAGATTTAAACATAACTCTAGCTAAAGGGTCCTGAAAGTCACTGTAAACGTGCACACAAGGCTACGGATTTCTGTCATACAGTACATTTGTCGGGTACAGGTTGAAGTTTCTCTAAATATTCAAAAAGTCTAATTTTATATATATTTCAAGAAACTTAAGTTGCTTATCTTCACTAAAAACTAGTAATCACAGGCTGAAAAATATGAAATGCTATGTTTTCAAATACAAACTTCACTGAAATTATGATGCTCAGAAAGACATCAAAGTAGCTATTTCACTTCTAAAAACAACTATTCTACGTTTCAAAGCTAATGGAAGAAATCAGGTTTCACCAATTATCTTTTGTAAAAAAAATGGGTCTATGTACTGAGCATCAAAAAACTTCAAAGTGCTCTTTCTGCTCCTTAGAAACACGTCGTTTTCTATTCATGGTCATCCACTTAGTAAATGTAATCAATAACATCTATCTTTATTCAAAATACAAACAATAAAAACCTATAATCAATATCAACTCTGGCTGCAACATATCCATGGGCTTTCACATAAAATGTTTCAAATCCATTAGACAGTGTACTTAAAGTTAGTCTTTGCTTTATGTATAAAAATGCACTATCAGAATTATGTATTTCCAAGGAGCAGATCAAACACACAGCATGTTTTCAGTCTTTTTTGGCATTTCCTGTTGAGATCACTGTATTTGGAATACATCATGCAGTAAACATAACCCTAAAAACGTTTTAGCACTGAGAAATCCTTAAATACTTGATTCAGTAGACCAAGAAAAAGATGAACACACATTTGGTGCTAGATTTTATTTTAATGTACTTATTTGCTTACTAGATAAATGAACAAGTTTTCAGCCACAATAGCAAGAATAAATGCAGTGGACATGGACAACTCGGAGCAGCTAATCAATACGTTATCAGTGTTTTACAAGTTTTCAGTGATTCAAGTGAAATAAACTATACTTCCCAACTGAGTATCCTATGGATAGGCAACTGTATCTAAAACATATCAGCATAAAGGCTAAGTCACGAAGGGACTCCTATTTCCCAAACTAATAATTAAGCAGGTACTGAGAATCATGTGATTTTGTGTTTGCTTTTTCAATACTCAGTCAATACCAAGCATGAAATGCACTACTATAGTACAACCCTCGGCCTTAATGGCAAGTGCCTTCTAGCAACAAGGTTCTAAAATAGGCAACTTATACAGACAAAAGAATAGCCAAGTTTGTTCATAGGTGTGTACTAGGCTAATGGCCCAGGAGCCTGTACAAGCCTAGCCCATAGAAGTGCCCTGGCATCGTGCCGCCCGACGTATGTGTTCTTCAAATTGCTCTTCCTTGCATTAAGCGCAAATTACTGAATATTTATTACCACTCAATAAGAGCATATGCTGTAGTTTTTATGTTTAACAGAAGACAAATCTCTTTATGATTAGTTGCCTATTTTTCTCAAGTTGTTTAGCTTTGGTGGACTGTCATAATTCTGCATTTCTGCAGTGCATGAAGACACGTAAGATGGATTTATTGCTTTCACACAAAACTGTGCTTAATCAACTACTCTGCACTATAATATCACAGATTTTAACATTAACATTAGCATCAAGACTTTATTGTATTTAGTTCAGTTTGTGTGCAAAACTGCTAGTATGAATTTACTCAGCATAAGCATTTTGAAAATGTTAAGAGGCAATTACGAATTCCATTTGGATAATGTAATTATGTGTTCTTTAAGTCAATTTGCCATCAAATTCATTTCTGTATTTTCATAAAATATCCAGCTGTCAGTAGGATTTTTTGTAGTATGTAGACATTTTATTTTATCCCAGACTATTTGGTAATGATGATTTACTTTTATTGCCTGACTTCATCTCCTTTGTTTTCAATAGAGAAAAAGTCAAACCAGATGATAAAATTAATGTTAAAAAGTGCAGATCTGGGACTCTAAACAAAATTCAAAGGACTTGGAAACAGATACAAGCAGCAGCGAGCTAGCATGTACACATATCCACGTCTTCATTTGGCTTTTTAAATACTACTGATCAGAAAGAAAGAAAGAAAAATATTAACAGACATACTGGCTATTTAATGTCAATTCAAAGTACAAATTTAATTTAAATTCCATCAATAAACCTTGTAACATCCACTAGCTGTAGTAATCCACAATAAAAATACCTAAGTTTAAGGACAAAGTTTATTCTAGCAGGTAATTCACTATTCATCAATGTCACAAAGTCGGGAGTGTCAGAGAAGTATATAAGAGTGGTACAGGACATGTACGAGGGTAGTGTGACAGCGGTGAGGTCTGCAGTGGGAGTGATGGATGCGTTTAAGGTGGAGGTGGGATTACATCAAGGATCAGATCTGAGCCCTTTCTTATTTGTAATCATGATGGATAGGTTAACAGATGAGATCAGACAGGAGTCCCCGTGGACTATGATGTTTGCAGATGTCATTGTGATCTGTAGTGAGAGTAGGGAACAGGTGGAGGAGACCCTGGAGAGATGGAGATATGTTCTAGAGAGAAGAGGAATGAAGGTCAGCAGGACTAAGACAGAATATATGTGTGTGAATGAGAGGGAGGATAGAGGAATGGTGAGGATGCAGGGAGTAGAGGTGGTGAAGGTGGATGAGTTTAAATACTTGGGATCAACAGTTCACAGTAATGGTGAGTGTGGAAGAGAGGTGAAGAAGAGAGTACAGGCAGGATGGAGTGGGTGGAGAAGAGTGTCAGGAGTGATTTGTGACAGACGAGTACCAGTAAGAGTGAAAGGGAAGGTCTACAAGAGGGTAGTGAGACCAGCTATGTTATATGGGTTGGAGACAGTGGCATTGACAAAAAGGCAGCAGTCAGAGCTGGACATGGCAGAGTTAAAGATGTTAAGATTTGCACTGGGTGTGACGAGGTTGGACAGGATTAGGAATAAGTATATTAGAGGGTCAGCCCAGGTTGGAAGGTTTGGAGACAAAGCCAGTGAGGCAAGATTACATTGGTTTGGATATGTGCTGAGGAGGGATGCAGAGTATATTGGGAAAAAGATGTTAAGGATGAAGCTGCCAGGTAACAGGAAATGAGGAAGGCCTAAGATAAGGTTTATGGATGTGGTGAGAGAGGACATGCAGGTGGTTGGTGTGACAGAACCAGATGCAGAGGACAGGAAGAAACAGATGATCCGTTGTGGCAACACCTACCAGGAGCAGCTGAAAGAAGAAGAAGATTTATATATATATATATATATATATATATATATATATATATATATATATAAATAACTCAGGGGAATGAGTCACATTACGTATGTCAAGAAATCTCCCAATCAGTTTGTGGTAAAACAGGTAAAATAGTCTTGGCTTTAAGATGAGCTTTATAAAACAATTTATTGGTGAAGCTTGCAGTCCAAAGGCCCCAACATCAATGCAACATACTACCTGATGTTTTAAAAAATACAAAAATATATTTATTGTGACATATGAAATACTTCATTGTCATTGTTTCGCTCAAAGGACGTACTGTTGCAGAAAGTGACACCCAGGCAAAGATAAGGACTACAGAACTATTTCCATATTTTGTGTATGTGTATGCACAAAATGAGGGGGTGACAAAATGACCATTCTGATTAATGTCTGTAAAATTATTTCTTACTGGTTTGTTGTCTTTTTCCCAGAATCCCAGATTATATTTACCTAGAGCACGTACTAAAGCAGTACTACTCTAAGAAAGGAATTCATAGCACAAGTCTGGTCTGGGAACAAGTCCAGCAATAAAGTTAAAGGTTCAGCTGTCAAGCCTTCAATATCCTGGACTTGAAAAAGCTTGATAATTGTAATGCTTATTTATTCTCTCTCCTATATATTAGGAAGGGCTAAGGAGAGCTGTACTGTTCACTCATGCTGCAGAGTTAAGAAGGTTTATAGCATATTCTGAGCAATGCTTCTTGTTAGTGTTTCCCAAACTTTGCATAATATGCCGCAAGTTATAAAAATACGAATTAGAGATTTAGCTGCCACTTTTTAGCATTCGTTTTTAGGAAGTGAAAAGAATTCAGATTAATAGGAAATTAGTTATGTAACACAGGCTGGAGATTAACAGATGGTCTACAAAACAAAATAACATGAAGGAATTTCTACCATCTACAGTGTGTATAATTTTACTGCAGGTTTATACTGTTGGCAGATCTTGTCTGACTGGTATTTTCTTTGTGGTGCTCATCTGTTTGCCATTTTCTGTGCTCATTTTAATGAATCAAAAATAAATGCATTATTCACAGTGTGGAATCAAGTAAAACTGTACATACTGCAGTATATCAAAAGTGATATAAATTGGCACCTTTGTTTCTTAAAGATTAGGACTGTATAGATGAATATGGTAACATTGCAGTATGCTAGTTATAAATGTTTTATCATAAAATATATGTTACAAATGCTACTCATCTCTAAGAATGCAACTTCTAGTCAATGTTTATGCCTAATGGCTGTTTGTAAATTAAAAGGGTCTTCAGACCAGCTCACCTACCCAGTTAACTAATATAAATTAGTAAATTCTTGGCCTAATTACATCCTTCAGTTCAGCCAATAAGAGTCTAATCCTTTACTTGGAACTGGCTTGGGTTAATGTCACATCAGAGCTGTTAGCTTTAATTATTAGACAAGTGGGTACAAACAGTTGTTAAGTACCATGTCAGTTTGACAAATGGTTTGTTGTGTGTTGCCTCACTGTGTATACTTGAGAAACGGTGCTCCATCATACATGACTTACCACTAATATATTACCAAGAGACGTTGGCTTACTTTCTTATATCTTTACTGTGAACTGTGCATGAGAGGGCGATTCCAAAAACTGTTTTCTCTTGATGACTAAAGTGCCATAATACCCTGCAAGGCTAAAGGAAGGAACACAGTTTAACACAAAAGCAAGCTTACTAACACACACATAAAACTTCATATAGCAGATGTATTATATTCCTCTGTCCTGCACTCCTTCCATGACAGCTATATCTGAAGCATTTCATAAATAATAGATTTATTCATTCTTCTGTTACTTATTTAATCTATTCACAGTTAAGGGGTGGGTAGAGTCGATCCCAGAACTCAATCGGTACAAGGCATAAAAACATCATGAGTAGGGACTCAACCATTGTAGGTCACATTCACACATACACACATACTCTTATGCTCACATACAGAATGCACACCTAAAGGCAGTTTAAAAGATCACCAATTTATTACGGCATGTATGCATTTATGATTTGAGAGGAAAACTTAATACCCAGCAAAAACCCATGAGGGTTTGTTGTGTCCATATATAATTTGCACAAAAGCTCTGCAGCCTAGAAGTAAAAATAGAACCAAAAGTTGTGAGGCAACATTTTTTCTTGCAGGCTTTCTCAGTTAAATATTCCTGGACAGTAAAAAAAAAGTGAATTTGAACTTATTTTTGATAAACAACGATGGCACTAATTATAAACCAGCCTAGTAGAGCAAATCAAGCTACTAAGAATCATACCTTTTTAAGCACAGCAGGAACAAACATGCCAGTCAGAATCCTTAAAAAAAATGTTCCTATTGTGGCAATTACGAGGCAATCTATACCTGACATACAAAGCTATGTCAAATCCAGAATTAATGGACATGCTCCACCTCAGTAAATCTAAATCCCTTAGAGCCACACGCTCGAGGGACTTGAACCTCAGCACAGAAATAAATAGAACTTGCTGGAGGGACAGGTTCATAACCCAGAGGCTCCCTTCGCTCTGGAATAGAATTCCAGTTCATGTGAGGCAGAGCACCTCACTGAATCTCTTCAAGAAGAATCTCGATAAGTGGATGGGGGATCGTAGGTTTGTCCCAGGGATTACTCCCGTGTCACTATTAGACAGAGGCACAGTAAACTAAACCTTAAAAAGGGCACAGTATACTCAAATCAAGGGGTGGCGTAAGCCATACAGAATCGGGCTAGGCTTATAATTGCCCCAGGGCAGATAGGCTAGTATGAACCTATGAACCTATGAACCTATATACTCAACTTTTGGGTTGAGGCATTGTGGGTTTGGTCTTTCATGATGTCATGGCAATAGTACTGAATTGTATTTATTACTGCTTGGTAGTAACCTAATTAAAGTGCAGCTATCATTCTAATCCTTTTGGTTTAAGCACTTGGGCTTCAGAGCAGTTGTTTTACATTAAAAAGGTTTGTGGTCTGCACTGGTGTGGCAGGACAGGTAGCTTACATCCTTCTAAGTTGGGAAGTGCTGATTGAGGGCTCAGTGTCCGTTATTCTAAAAGTGTAATAGTTCTGGTTTAAGCACTTGGGCTTCAGGCCAGTTATTTTACATTAAGAAGGTTCGTGGTCTGCACTCTTGAGGGAGGAGAGGCTGGACTCTGCCCTTCTGAGCTGGAAATTTCTGGTTAAAGGCTTATAGTGCCTGCATATTCGAACTGTTTCTTACTGAAATTGGTGTGCCTTGTTTGCTGTAGCATTGACTAGATCCAGGCCTGCTGAATCTAGCTTTGTTTGTATAACTTGAGCACTAATCCAGGCCTTCTTTTTTGGAGAAGGTTCCCCTGCACCCCCCAAAGGCAGGAGTGTGCAGTTAGAACTTGTCTGATTGAAGACTACAGGAACACGGCTCAGTTTTGAGATTTTTTTACTGGTTAATTGGGTCTGTTGTTTGTCTTTCGGCTTTTCCCGGTTAGGGGTCGCCACAGTGGAACTCCGGTTCGCTAATGATTGGCAGTAGATTTTCACGAATGCCGAGGTGCCTGCTTGACATTCAATCTTCAATGAAGGCACGCCCATTTACGCATGTCTTTCAAACGCCCACCAACAGTGGGGAGGGCATGCAGATTCCACACAGAAGGTACTCCCCGCACTCCAGCCGAGAATCGAACGGGAGAACCTGTTGCTGTAAAGCAACAACACTACCACTACACCACCATGGATTATAGTCATCTAAAGCTGTTTTAAGTGTATGTTTACTGTTTGTAGTCATTTAAAGCTGTTTTAAGTGAATTTTTACTGTTTTTGCCTTATCTTTTCAAAAAATAATTTTCTTTGTTTCCCACCTTTCTAAACTAGTATAGTCCAGTTTTCAGGCTAGTGCTGAATTCAGGGCTGTTACAATTTTCTGAGTTGCCCATACCTTACTTGGATAGAGGGAGGTTTCTCTGTTTACCTGTGAGAGAGGGAGCTTTGAGCAGCCATCTGTCCCTGAAGGACTGGTTCCAGCCCAAAAGTTAGTAATTTGTGGGCCATTTTGGGCTAATTTCTATCTCTTTCATTTCCCTGCTGTAAAAACTGCATCTGCACGGTTGTGCACATCCAGGCAGCACCGGTTAGCTAGGGCTAAACTTATCCCAGCTTCACCAAGTCTACTCTTCAGTTTTTCCCTTGAAAGTAGTCTAACTCTCAACCTAAGCACTTAAAAAGCATCCTACAGTCCAGCACTTGCTTAGACCTAATAGTAACCACTAATATACCCAGACACTTGATTGCCCAGTAGGGCAAGGCTCATTATTTACCCCTCACCAACCAAGTGACTAAGCAGCTCACCCTACTATTCAGACATGATCAAAGGTCAATTTCAGGTATACTCTCCAGTCCACTTGGTGAATCTGGGTATCCTGAGGCAATGTTACAATTGCCTCATGTACACAGACAGCCCTCTCCTCATACCACAAAACATTAACATATGCAATTATATAGCTAAATTGGAGGCTAAGCACTCTCCACCTAAGACTGGAACCAGCAGTCATGAGGAGAAGGTTAACACTTGCACCACACATCCAGCCTCACATAGACAGACTAAACCAGCACTGGCAAAAAATACACATAAATACACAAAATCATACTTGGAGGCTCTAAATAAAAACCTGCAAAAGCATCACAGACCTCCAAAGCAGACACCCAAAAAACCTGCACCTCCCGTCACAAACCAGACAACACATAAAACACAAAATCAGTGCCCCGCACAGTCACAGCCCTTAAGGAGAAATAACATACCTAACACACTAGTAATAGGTGACTCTATAGTCAGACACACTGTCGTCCTACTCACTAGGGTGGACAAGGAGAAGGTTACTGTTAGCTGCCTGTCGGGAGCCAGAATCCGCTACATAACACAAGCGCTCAGGTCACTCCAGAACAAGTACAAATATAACTCTGTCATTGTTCATGTTGGTGTGAATGACCTGAGATGTACCTCACTGGACTACATGAAAAGAGACATGGAAGAGTTCTCTGATCATGTAGGCCAGGCGGGTATGACCCTGACCTTGAGTAGCATCCTGCCCTCAACAAGAATGATACCACAGTATAAAGAAAAAATTATCAATTTCAACAATTGGCTAAGCTTCTGGTGTCATTCAAAGGGGATCCAGTGACATGATCGACAGGCCTCGTTGCTTCACAAGAGACTGTTTGCACCCGTCACCCCTAGGTTTTTGAATACTGGCCAAGGCTCTTGCTGCCCCCCCATAGTGCCTTTTCTAGGCAAGGCTCAAAAGTCAAACCCACCTCCGTAAACAGCACAAATAAAAAAATGAGGGTTATGTTACTCAACGCCAAGAGTTTAAATCTCAAAATGCATGCGCTCAAAGCACTCCTCAGTATGGAGAAGGTTGACATCTGTGCAGTAACTGAAACCTGGTTCAAGGCTCCACAGAGTACCCCAGCACTACCGGGCTACAACTCATACCACACATTTCGGCCACAGAACATGGACCGAAACACAAAAGGAGGGGGTGTATCCATATTCATCAAGGATACCTACACCTCCAGGTTAGTGGCACAGCATGATACCTCTGAGATCATCATGTGTAACTAACATCGGACAAATCTGCAATGCAAATTGAGGACTGCTACAGATCACCCTCCATGACCCAGGACCACCACTCCACCTTTCTGGAGACACTGGAAAACATAAAGGTCCTACTGAACACCCTGATATTGGGTGATTTCAATTACCCTACCATTATCTGGGAAAACAACTCAAGTACAAACTCCCAGGCCCAGCGCTTCCTGGAATTTATCAACTCAAATGCCCTGGATCAGCTGGTAAACTCCCCTACCAGAGGTGAAAACATATTGGACCTGGTCATCACCAACATGGGCGACAGGTATTCCACACCAGAGGTCAATCCATCACTGGTTAGATCAGATGATAAACTAATCACTCTGAATGTCCACACCACACCACCACCCCTAACTAAGGAAAACACGGTAAAAAACTTTTCTAAAGCAAACTTCACCTTACTTAAGACAGAGGTGGTAAGTTTCACAGCCCCCACGCTAAAGGATAACGCCGCCCAAAATGCAGAAACCTTTACAAATGCACTCTATGAGCACCTACAAGGATGCATGGATCGTGCCATCCCTAACAAAACCAAGACTCACTCCCCTATGAGAAGGAAACCAGTCTTGTGGACCCTTGCCATAAACAAGCTATACAATAGAAGAAGGAAACTAGTTCAGAAAAAAAGCAAATCCCAAGAAGGAAAGAAATCCCTGATCAGTATCAGTAAGAAACTAAGGTCCCTCATAAAATCCTCCAAGGCTAACTTCGAAAGAAAAATAGCCAATGATTCAAAAGATAACCACAAAGCCTTCTTTAGCTACGTCAAGAATCTAAGTGGCAACTCGCAGATATGCTCTGAGCTAGTGCAAAATAGCACAAAATATACTGAACCCACTGATATTGCCAACATCCTGGCAGATAGATTCAGTGCAAACTGCTTCCCCTCTCACCCCCAAAAGGGCCCACAACAATACTGGAAAAGTGTAGTGTCCCAGAAATCACAGATGCACAGGTGAAAACAGCCCTTTCAAAAGCCAAAAGCACAGCATCAATGGGGCCAGATGGTGTTCCCAGGTTGCATCTTGCACGGACTACAGAACGAATTAACCCCCACCTAAACACACTGTTCAACCTCAGCCTCTCCACAGGCTACGTGTCCACAGAATGGCACACAGCAACGGTTATTCCACCCCACAAAGGAGGGGCCACAACTGACCCTGGTAACTATCGCCCCATAAGCCTGACTAGCCTGGTCTGCAAGGCTATGGAGCGCATCATGGAACTCATTAACAAAGACATTGGGAACCTCCAAACACTTGTCCTGACCCAGTCTGGCTTTGTTAAGGGCAGATCATGCCTACTAAACCTGGTTGACTTCTTCGAGACAATCACCAAGGCCATAGATGAGGGGAAGGTAATTCATACAGCCTACTTTGACCTCGCCAAGGTTTATGACACCATTCCCCACTCGGGAATTATAGAAAAACTCACCAGCCTGAACATAAACCCCTACGTTACGAGAAGGGTTGCCAACTGGCTTACAACAGAACTCACACAGTAAGAATAGCAGGCTCCAGGTCCGACTCTAAACCAGTCACAAGTGGTAACCCACAAGGCTCGGTCCTGGGACCTCTAGTGTTCCGCATATACTTCTCAGATGTACAGGCAAACACAGGAGGACTATGGCTAACCAAGTTCACAGATGACTGGAAACTGGGAGCCATAACTGACTCACCAGCTGACACAGACATTCTCCAAAAGGGCCTTACTGAGATGGACACCTGGTGTCAAAGTCATGGTCTCAAGCTAAATGCCAAAAAATGCATAGTCATCCCGTTTGGGAAAAACAAAACACCCATGAATTACCACATAGGTGGCAGCCCCCTTAATACAGAAGAGATAATAAGAGATCTGGTGACCCAGGTAGATAGTAATCTCTCCTTTGACAATCATATTGCCAAAGTAATTAGGAAATCCTTCTATGTAGCCCATCTAATTACTAAAGGGTTCACATCTAGTGCCCCTCTACTCGTCACTCATCAGACCCATCATAGAGTACAATGCCCCATTTGGGATGTACCTCACAAGACACTTCCAACAGCTGGAAAGACCACAAAAGTACCTCACCAAGAGGATTACTGGTCTCAAACATATGTCCTATGCAGCCCGACTGGAAAAACTCCAGCTGTACTCAGTGGCACATCGCTTACTCAGAGGTGATCTCTGCCTGACTTACAAAGCCATGTCCAACTCAGAATTGATGGACATGCTCCACCTAAAGAAATCCAAGTTACTGCAAGCCACTCGCTCTAGTGAGCTAAACCTCGCCGCAACAATAAATAGAACATACTGGAGGGATAGATTCCTATCACTGAGACTCCCCATGCTTTAGAACAAAATTCCAAATTACATCAGGCAGAGCCCCTCACTAACACTCTTCAAGAGAAACCTTGATGAGTGGATGGGTAAAGTACAGTTGTGTACACTTACCATAAATGTAGATGTTCGAGTGTCTTCACTGTTGCAGTCGTGACTGTAGGGTTCTCCCCTGCTGGCAGGCAGTCCTCGGTCGGCCAGAATCCCAAAGTCTGGGTCCAGCATCAGCTGGTCAGCCATGCTCCTTGACGTCAGAGCGCCAGGAGTACAAAGCTGACAGCCTACGCCATGTTCTCCAGTTTTTCTTGCCCCAGATGTCAGGTGCTCCAAAATTAGTAAGATCCCATACCCTTTGCAAATACACCTCAAAAGAAGGGTGAAGAAGGGAACCACACAAAAGAAAAAAATAAGAGGGGACAGGAGGGAGGGAAACCCAGACTGCAACAGTGAAGACACCCGAACATCTACATTTATGGTAAGTGTACACAACTGTACTATGTTCATCGTGTTTCACTGTTGCAGTCATGACTGTAGGGTTGAATCCCAAAGCAGAATAAAAGGGAGGTGGTCATAAAGAAGAGGGGGCGGCTAAAAGGCCCTGCAAGACAGCAGAAGCAAAGCCTGCCCTAGACTTAGAGTAAAGAGGTAGATTGTAGTGCTTGGAAAAAGTATGCACTGAACTCCAAGTTGCAGCTTCCAAAATGTATTTGGTAGGAACTCCCCTGAGGAAGGCAGCTGAAGCGGCAGCAGCTCTGGTAGAGTGAGTCCTTATACTCCCTGGGATTTGCTTTTCATGGTGTGAATAACAAAATCTGATTCCATGAGCAATCCATTTAGAAATGGTCTGTTTTGAAATGGCATTACCTTGGGAACTTGAAGCATAAGAAACAAACAATTGCTCTGATTTCCTGATGTCCTTGGTTCTGTCCAGGTAAAAACATAGTTGTCTGTGCACATCCAAGGAATGCAAGATCCTTTCCCCCTTATTTTGAGGACTGGGGAAAACAGTTGGCAAGTGCATAGTTTGATTTAAAGCCATTTTGGAAACCACCTTAGGCATGAAAGTAGGATTAGTCCTTAAAGACACCCTGTCTTGATGAAAAATAATATAAGGTTCCAGAGCCATGAGAGCTTGCAACTCCGAAACTCTTCTGGCAGAGGTCAGAGCTAACAGAATGGCTGTCTTCCAAGATAAAAACTTGATGTCAGAAGTGGCAGAGGTCAGAGCTAACAGAATGGCTGTCTTCCAAGATAAAAACTTGATGTCAGAAGTGGCAGCAGGCTCAAAAGGAGGTAAGGTGGTTTTTCCAAAACATAGTTGAAATCCCAAGCAGGAATGGGAGGAGATCTAGGGGGCCTTAAGTTCTTAGCTCCTCTGAGAAACTGTCTCATGAGCTGATGGGAAAAGATAGGAGGGTCTGTATTATAATGAGCAGAAATAGCAGAAGCATGGATCTTTATGGAAGAGAAAGAGAGACCCTTATGTAAGAGGTCTGTCAGGTAAAGTAAAATCAGAGGAATGTTAGGAATAAGAGGATCTGAATCCTGAGCCTGCATCCAGGAGCAAAATCTTTTCCATTTTCCTGCATAAGATTTTCTAGTGCTAGGACGTCTGGCTTCTAAAATGACATCCATAACCTGCTTGGGTAGGAGAGAATGAATCAAAGACCCTGGATTAACCAGGCCGCCAGGCTGAGAGTTTTGACATGGGAGTGCAGAACCTGACCCTGGTGCTGGGACAGAAGGTTCGGTGTCCGTGGTAATACCCAAGGGGGCTCCAGACAAAGGTTTTTCAGAGTTGGGTACCAAAATTGTCGAGGCCAATTTGGGGCCAGCAAAATTATCATCTTGGGCTTGTCCTGTTTGATCTTTAATAACACCCGTGGAAAAAGAAGTAGAGGCTGGAAGGCATACCCCGAGAGGTTTCTCCAACTGAATGATAGAGCATCCACTTTCCAAGCTAGTTCATGGAAAGTCCTGGTGCAAAAAATCTGTAGTTGATGATTGAGGTGGGATGCAAAGAGGTCTATGTGAGGACATCCCCAGACTGCTGTAATCATCCTGAATATGTTGGTGTCCAGCATCCATTCGTGTGGATCCGACAGGTTTCTGCTCAAACTGTCTGCCAGGAAGTTTTGCTTCCCTGGTAGAAACTGAGCTTAAAGGTCCAGTTTGCAAGCTAGAGCTGTGTTCCATAGATTCATGGCTAGTCTGCAAAGGGGATAGGAATGAGATCCCCCTTGCTTGTTTATGTACCACAGAACTGTGGTGTTGTCTGTCTGTATCAGTAGTTGTCCTGGTTGTAGAAGATTCCTGAAAGCCAATAGAGCATTCTGTACGGCTAACATTTCCTTTAAATTGATATGCAGGAGCTTCTGATCCCTTGTCCAAAGGCCCTGCAGACAGTTGCCCTGAAAATGGGCTCCCCATGCATAATCTGAAGCGTCCATGGTTAGTATCTGAGTAGCTGGAGGCAGACTGAAGGGTTTTCCTATGTTTAGAGTACATGCCTTGGACCACCAAAGGAATTCCTTTTGGAGACAAGGCAGGACGGTGATCCGTATGTCTAAACTGTGGCAATGCTGAGACCATACACTTTTTTGGTACCACTGAATTTTCCTCATATGTAGTCTTGCATATGGTACGAGAAGGATGCAGGAGGGCATGTAACCCAAAGCCTGCAGGAATTTCCTTGCAGAAAGCCGAGTTAAAGTTGCCAAGGTTTTGAAAGTTGAAGCCAGCTGTAATTGTTTTTCGGATGTCAGAAATGCCATCTGGGTTGTGGTGTTTAGAAAAGCACCCAGAAAAGTTATCTGTTGTGAGGGTGTCAAATTTAACTTTTTTTATGTTTACAGAGAATCCCTGGAACTTGAGAAGGTTCTGAACAAATTCTAGATGCTGGAGTAAGACATCCTTGCTGTCTGCCTGAATTAGACAATCGTCCAGATAAGGGTAAATTTGAATTCCCTTGAGTCTGCAATAAGCTACTACTGGAGCCAGGCATTTGGTGAAGACCCTGGGTGAAGTAGACAATCCAAAAGGCAGCACAGAGAATTGATAGTGCCTCAATCCGGCCCTGAACCTGAGGTATTTTCTGCATTCCTGCCTGATGGGAATGTGTAAATATGCCTCCTTTAAATCCAAAGTTACCATCCATGCATTTTTGGTGAGTATTGGAAGTAGCTGCTGAAGAGTAAGCATCTTGAATTTTGGTATCTCGAGAAAAGTGTTCAAGACTGACAGATCCAGAATGGGTCTCCATGAATTTTGCATTCTGGGGACTAGAAAAAGCCTTGAGTAAAAACCTTGCCCCATCTCTGAAAGTGGAACCAGTTCTATGGCTTTCATAGCCAAGAGAGCTTCCACCTGGTTTAAGGCCTCTAACCATTGATGTTTTGGAAGATCCGGCCATCCGCTTGGTCTTGGTAGGGTATGAAAATGGAATTTGTAACCTCTTGAAACCACATCCAGAACCCACTTGTCTTGGGTTATATGAGTCCAATTTAGATGAAAAAGAGAAAGTTTTCCTCCGAGTGGGGCTTCCAGGCAAGAAGTTTCTGGAGCCCAACAGAGAGAGTCATTGAGCCTGTTTTCTATGAGCTTGCGACCTGTCCTCTCCTCCCCTAGGGGTGGAAGCAGTCCACTGTCTTGGTCTATAAGAGGCTTGCGTTTGAGGCCTTCCTCGGGAGTGTCTGTATCTACCCCTCTGAGGCCTTGTCTGAATTGGGAAAAGACCAATTTTTTGTAAGCCAATTCCTACTAAATCTGGGTGGTTGTACTTGTAAGAAATCTTTAACCGTTTGCATGGATTTTGCCTTGTCCTCCATCTTCTTTATCACCTCTTCAGCCTTAGGTCCAAACAAAACATTATGCTCAACAGCAGCATCCAATAACTTAGCTTTTACTTGATCTGGCAAGTTTTGTTCCTTTAACCAAGCATGCCTTCTAATGACTGTACCAGAGGCAAAGCAGCCCTACAAGAAGCCTCCAAGGCATCAAATCCACAGTGTAAACCATGCTTCCCAACTTGTTCAGTGGCATGCATTAAGTCATGTAATTCCTTATCATCTGCACAGGCAGAAATGGAAGTTAGCTTTTGTTTCAAAACAGACAGAAGAAATTGCTGGTATTTCAGCATATGAAATTGACAGTTTAAAGCCCTAATAGATAAAGTAGCAGAAGTGTACACTTTTTTGCCCCATCTTTCTAAAGATCTGGAATCCTTCTCAGTGGGAATGGGGTTTTTAGCAGTAGCGGCCTTAACCCCTTAGGACCCTGAGAAATGGTTTCAGGATCAGCAGTAGGATTCTTGTATAAAAACTGGTGGGAATCAGGAACCCTATAATATCTGTCTGGCTTAACAGGAGCTGGAGGAAAATAGTCCGGAGTTAAGTTAGCCTCTGAAAAAGCATTATCCACAATATCCAAAATAGGAGGGATAGCCAGGGGTCTATGCTGGGGAAGAAGAAGAAAATCCCTAAGTCTTTTCTTAGATTCCGAGTACTCCTGTCCTTCCCAGTGAAAATGTTCCCTCATTTTATGTAAAGTTTCCCCAAAAGAGAAATCCTCAGGGGGAGAAGCTAAAGGAATGGATTCCTCAGCATCAGAATCCTCATAAGGGGGAAAAGAATATTCCTGGTCAGAAGAAGAAACTGAAGAAACAGAAGCCTGATCAGAGGAGTCATAATACACTTCCTGCCTTGGCCTTTTATCTGGAGGGGGATGTGAACCCCTAATCATAGTAAGTAAGTCCTCCGCCATCTTAAGTAACTGTTTCTGAGACTTGGGTGCCGGATCAGAAGAGGCCTGAGCTGTAGTCTTTGATTTGGAAGGAGTCTTTGCCTTTGTCTTTATTAGAAGCTGAGTAGGCCTAAAAACCCCTTTGGAAGCCGGTACCTGCACAGCGACTCCGGACCCATCCGAAGGAGCATTGTCCGAAGGTCCTGCAACAGAAATATTCAAAGGCCTAGTTGGCTCCTCGTGGGAGACCGTTTCGGCTATCGGTTCCAAAATAGCCAACGACAGGGGCTGCAAAAGCACCTCACTGATGACGGCCGAACCTGAAGCTTGCTCTGCTTGTACAATATCGCCTGATTTGGACCTCGGAGGCCTGTCTTTATCCTTGCGTCGTTTGTGAATTCCGGTAGCCGGAACCGAATCCGACGACATTTTGTAATTAAAGCGCCTACTGAAGTAATGAAATGCAAAATCGTACCTTCGTTTAATCGTATGTTGATTGAATCTAGCACAAAACCGACAACTAGCTACGTTGTGGTCAGGGCCTAAGCAAGGAATACAGTAAGAATGAAAATCCTTATGAGGTATTTGCTTCCCACATGAAATACAATTATTAACTTTTTCTGACATCGGACTGGAGCAAAAAAAAGTTTCCCCAACGGGGTACTTAGCTTTGAGTAGGAGAAGAAAGTCTTCGGACTGAAGTACGTTTAGCAAAAATTGTCAGGAGTCAGCCGACCGGCAAATGCGAACTGCTATCGCCGCACGGCAAGAAAGACTGGAGAACATGGCGTCGGCTGTCAGCTTTGTACTCCTGGCGCTCTGACGTCAGGGAGCATGGCTGAACAACCGACGCTGGACCCAGACTTTGGGATTCTGGCCGACCGAGGACTGCCTGCCGGCAGGGGAGATCCCTACAGTCATGACTGCAACAGTGAAACACGATGAACATCAGAAAATACACCCCTGGGATCACTTCATTGGCTCTTCTTGATAGAGGCTCAGTTAATTAATCAATGGGGCAGCGAAAGCTGACACACTCTGGCTAGGCTTATAAATGCCCTCAGGCAGATAGCCTAGTACCTACCTATGAATAGTATTCAGCTCAAAGAATGCAAAAATAACACACTTTTTGAAAGATAATCTATGTAACCTAGTATTGCATATGTTAAGGAAATTATGACCAACTCCAAGAGTTAGTTACAGGTGTCTGGTTCATGAAGTATATGAATACATTCAATACATGTTACCCTGCCAAGTGGAAAGCCTTGAGACACTTATCTAGTACAAATGCAGGGATTCTGAACAAAGTATGGGATGCTGGTAAGAAGTGTCTGACTTCAGATCTGGCAAATCAAACATATGAGGCAAACATCTGGACATTCTGTGACAATCTGGACAGTTGAGAGACATGAAAGGGGAGTGTAAATCTAACGGACTGTCTTACACTGCCTTACTGACTGTGCTCGCTTAGCACTCGCTAGCTGCTTTATGGATTTGAAAGCCGGCAAAACACAGCATTCGTGGTGCTGCGGTAGCGTTGTCACCTCACAGTTAGACGTTGCACGTTCGATTCTCAGTTAGAGCGTCTTCTGTGTGTCAACATGCGTGAATGGGCGTTCCTTCGCTGAAGGTTGTGCATTAGGCCCGGCAAGTTAGCACGTAAAAATCTACTGCCAGTTATTAGCGGACCGGAGTTCCGCTGTGGCGACTCCTAACCGGGAAAAGCCCAAAGACAGAAGAACTACCTAATCGTATATATTTTCAACATTTATGCCAAGATTCATTTCTTGAGCATCACTCCTGACTTGAATTTCTTGGCATCCATGTCTCAAACACTTATCGGTGACCCGCTCATAATCGTCTGTATGAAACATGTATACAATGTAAAAAAAAAGTTACCAGTTATTACAATAGGAAGTGTGAACCCTGCTGACCACATGTATCCCATGAAATTAGTACAATAAAAGTTGACAGAAGTGTATATATTCATTAGACACACCTAAAAAATAGCCTTTATGCAATCGCAATAAACAAAAGTAGTTTATCTATCTATATACTTCTCTGGATTTTTGTTATCCTGTATCAAAGTGCATCTGTATACATAATTAACTTATATTGTAATAGCTGCCCTTTGAAGTGTTTAAATTCACTAATTAGTCTGATTTATTGTGCCAGGAAGTTGCATACAGTGGAGCAAGATTACAGAAAGCCTTCATGCTTACATTTTTGATAAAGAGATGTGCTACAAGGGTGATTGTATCATCTTTTTTAGAAAATAGTGTAACTTGTATCCTTATGTCTAACTTTAGAAGACTAGTACGCAACCCAAGCAGCAGTACAGGAGCTCAAAAGACATGCAATTTAAAATAATGGCTACTCCTGCAGTAAAGTGAAATAAATAAATAAAACAAAACATTTAGAAAGAAGTAAACAATATAATTTGTCCAAATAATAATTCAACAGTTATTACAAACTGACAAAGTAGCAGCCCTCTTAACAAATAGTTTATACACTCCTCACCAGCAACCACTCTGACAAATCTAATACAGTGGTGCTACACTACTACAGTTTGAGAGGTCCACAGACCCTCATTCTTTTCAGAACAGTAACAAGATTCTCACCAGTGCAATCTTGGACCTAAGCAGCTAAAATATCTATACTCTTTTCTTTAAGAATTCTCACACTTTCTTTTTGGTTTATGTATGACATTGTTGCCTCAATCTACAAGGAAGCTACTATTACCCATCACCCAAAAACAAAATCAATTTCTTTTTCTGGGTAACCCAAGCAAAACTCATTAGTAGAAATGCTCATCAAACTGTTGGAAAAAATGTCTCAAAAACTTCAGGGATTCTGAGAAAACTATGGAAGGTTTGTTAAGGATCAACATGGCCTCAGATTGGGAAGGGATACAGTTACTACACTACGAGTACTAGCATGTGCCATATACACTAATAACGGCTGGGGGTCCTTACAGAACATCTGTTGACTCAGCAGAAGCCTGTGAAACATTCAGCCCCTAAATTCTAAGATTCCATAGGCTTAAAAGAAAACCTCACCAAATGGTTCAGAAACTACTTGGAAAATGGGTCACGCCAGATGGAGGTACAGTACAGTATGGTCTGCTCTCCCCACAAAGTCTCATCAGGAGTTCAACAAGGCTCAGTCCTTGTGGTCCTGCTACATTCAGTTTTCATTAAAACCATTAGAAGACCAGTTTGTTCTCTGCTATTGCCATTGAGACATGGGACAATCTGCTATAAAAAGTTCTGC
>NC_056744.1:132571146-132601146 GCF_019279795.1 Protopterus annectens
TTCTACCCCTGCTCCTGTCCCAAACCCTACACATAGCACTACTAAAACTCTTTTCTCTAACAGTATCATTAATCAAGACAAAAGGATAAAGGACACTCACAACTCCAGTCAGGCAAACACTAAATCTATCCCCTTACCTAACACTCGCACATATACACTACCCATGATAACTTAGGCTTGCACATTTTCAAAACCACATTTCAAACAAGCATATTCATTTCTTGCCTACTTCTACATATTTGCACTATAAACAGCTTGAATCTAACCAAGTGTTTGAAACAGAAAGCAATACTAGCACTTTCAAGGAATGACCTTAGCTATGGTGCCTGAAAGAATCGATATTAAAATAGTGTATGGTTCCACAGAAGAGACCATCATCAAAATAGACTGTCTTCACTTAATATTCATGAATGGTTACTAGCTATGGCATAGCATATAGCTTTACACAAAGAAGCCTTTGATACCCTTCCATAATGAGCAATTGCTGAACATGGTGCTTTGGTGCTATTTTCAACAGTATATTTTCATTGTTAGCATTAACTAAAATAAATACAAAATTAGAAATTTAAGGGTTTAGGGAAAAATGCAAGAAACCTGTTATCCAGTTTGCCCACCCCCCACAAGAGTACCATGAAAAGTTTGGATGACTTCTGACTCTAAGAACTACTAGTGCACTCAACAAAACGAGTTTTTATCAAGCGAAAAACAAAGCATGTTTGGTAAATCACTACCTTTGCCTCTGGCAATGCTTAGAAAAGCAGCAAACTTTGAATATGAGGCTAAAAATAATCATGCTCTAGGCATGTATTCACTTTCTAATAACCTAGGCATTCTGAAAGTTGCAAAATAAGCATTCAAAATGAACCCGAAAAACAAAGTAAGATAACACTTTAAACTTGCATCAATGTAATGCCGTAAATTAAATATTAAAAAAATTTTAAGCTAGAATACATTTTATTGCAATTAATAAACTGATAATCCCACTCTAACACTGGTCCCTTTCGGCCTTAAGAAAGCAGGCACTGACAAGCATCTTACTACCAAGGCAAAAGCATTGCATTTTCCAACTTATCAGAAAGTGCTACTAAAAAATCAATGCCTGGGTAAAAGGGCAATTAATCAGTGACACAAATTTGATGGCTGTGATATCTATATAACATGTTCAGTTTTCTTCTATATGCCTACCACCTCTCTGTCTCTATACAAGAGCTACCACCCAAGTCTATTTTTGTCTTTGCATCTACCTTCTAGTTTAAAATGGCCAACACTAGTGGCTCAAGGAAGCTCCCACTGACAGAGCATCTGAATAAAATGGTCTTTATCCAAAATTTAAGACTCCTGAAGCTTTCATAGTCCTACTCCTACAGCACATTATTAACACTTCCCTAATTATTGGCATGTTTTCAAAAATGTTGAAAATTACAATCATAATCCCAGTCCCTAAAAATGCAGATAGTGCAAATCCTGAATCTTTTTGTCCTACTGCCATGCCATGCCTAATTGTTTTGGATAGTTGCAACTCCTCTGCTTAACGTGCATACTGATGCCTACTGACTTCTCATTAACCATCAGCATAGGTGCAGAAAGGGGCATGAGTAACCCAGCTCTTCTAATTTTGCCTGATGAAACTCATGGATGCAGGATACCTCTGGGGAACTGCATTCATTGCCCTCTCTGTTTTATTTGATCGTGATAGTCATTTGTCTATTATCAGAGAACTTACCCTTATAGTTTCAATTTCACCTCATTAAACTGATTTACAGCTATATGCATTGCAGGTTCTTTAAAGTGTACCATTTTGGAGGTGGGGTCAGGGAGGGGTGGCCTGTCTGTCCCTGCGCACCCCACTCTCACATACCCAGTCCTCCATTTACCCAATACTATCAGCCATGCCCTAGTGCTCCACCCTTGGTCCACCACCACTTATCACTGACACTAACAGCCTCACTCATTTTCTGTTTCTATGCAAAGGCAATTAATGTTCTACTATATGCAGATGCGGCCTAATGGTTAAGGTGTTTGCCTTACAAACACAAGGTGCAGGGTTCAAGTCTCACAAGGGATAATTGTCTAGGCTTACAAGGGCAGTTAGCCTAGTACTAACCTATGAACATAGCCATCTGGGCGTGTGGTTGTTTATCTGAGACTGTAACTCTGTTAATGCAACCTTGGCTCAGCTGTATCAAGCATTTGAATGCACTGGACTAAATGTAAATCCAGAACTAATACCATGGCATTCTGCACTCAGAAATAAGTCCTGCCATAACAATTGGAAAACTCATAAGCCCTGAAAGTAGCCTTCCAAAAAGCTGTTCTTTTCAATTCTCAAAACATGATGGAGTCTGTCTTGCTGTATTACTTACCTTTACCACTCACCTACCAAACATGAAGAATTAACTACAGTTGTATAAGTAAATGTACCGTAACAGAAGATGATCAAATGATCAGAGCTGCAGTAGTCTTAACTATATGGATTATATCCTGCTAAAGATATAACAGCCAACCAGCTTCCAAAGCTTCAGTAAACCTTCCACTTACACCCAAACTATTACGCACCTCAAGTGGGGCTGACTAAAAAACAAGTTTGGGTGCCAAGTCTTCACAGTTTTCTTGCCAACAGAGTGAAGGAGACTGAGCCCTGAAAGAACAGTTCTAGGAATAACAATAATAGCCACACCCTGACATAAGCAACATAACCAAAAAACAAAAGTGATGGAGGGAAGGAGCAGCTACTGCCGAAGGGATCATTCAGACATCTACTATAGTAAATGTACTTGTACAGCTGTACTATGTTCAACAGATTGATCACTGCTACAGTAGCCTTAGCTATATGGGTTGATTACACTTGCTTACTGCATTTGTGAGATGGAAGGAGAACAGTCCAGGAGCTCTTGCAGAATAGACCTAGCAAAATATAATCTAGTCCTAGAGAAAGAATCAAACGTATAGTGCTTTGTACAAGTATGTACAGAGGACCAAGCTGCTGCTCCTAGAATACTTCCAGAATCCAACCCTTTCCAAAAAGTCATAGATGAAGCCAAGGCCCTGGTACAGTGGGACTTTACCCTGTCTGGAATAGTTTTATTATGGTGAGTATAAAAAAGGTAATAGCCTTAGACAACCATTCGGAAAATCAGTCTGTTTTCACACAGGTTGTTGCTGCTTCTTGCTTTCACATGAAACAAACATTTCATCCGAAGAGCTGAAAGATTTGGTTATGTCAAGATAGTACTAGAGTTGTCTGTGGGCATCCAAGGGATGGGTTCACGAAAAAATGGGGAGATGGATAGTTTGGCTTAATTTACACTTGGATATCACTTTACACATAAAAGAAGGATTAGTTATAAAAGAAACCCTGTCTCTGTGGAAAATTAGCTAGGGTTGACTCAGCATAAGAGCCTGCAACTCAGATACCCTTTTTGCAGCAGTCAGAGTATTCAGTAAAACTGTGTTCCTTGTTAAGAACCTCAAGTCAGCCAGGTTAGCTGGTTCAAATGGAGCAAACATTAGTTTCTCTAACACAAAATGAAGACCCTACCATTTTTCTTGGAGGCCTCTTATACAAAACCTCTTTCAAAAACGTTGAGATGAGACTGCATTGAAGGAAGAGAATCCATGGACAGTTATACTGAAATGGCAGATAAATTAACCTTAATAGCAGAGTAAGAAAGGCCACTGGATAGTAACTCACATAAATATTGTAAAACCAAGAGAACAACTAGCCCTAAATGGTTACTGGTTAAGTTGCTGTCACCAATAAAAGCTTTTCCATTTGGTAATAAATGATTTTCTAGTAGCCTGTTTTCTTGCATCCGTTAGTACCTGCTGTACATCCTCAGTAAAGCGGTGCCTAAAAGGAATTAAGACCCTATCATCCAGGCACTCAACCAAAGTTGATTAGTGTGGGCTATATCAAACACCCCTGTTCGTGTGTGAGTAGATCCATTCTGTTAGGACACTTGTGGCAACTGCCCCTAGCCATTTCCAAAAGAGAAGAGAACCACAGTTGCCTGTGCCAGAATGAAGTCACCACAATGATCTTGGGGGATTCCTTCTGAATCTTCCAAAGTACTCTGAATATTAATGGGAAAGGGTGGAAACCATACAGGAAACTTCCTGTCCAAAGAAAAGAAATGGTATCAGTCTTCCAGACCTTCTTGCATGGAGTCCTGGAACAGAAACTTGCCAGCTGATGGTATGGAGAGCAAGTAAAGAGGTCTCCTTGAGGAACTCCCCAGAGTTGTATCAAATCTTGGAAGACACCCAATCTAGTTTCGATTCATGAGGGTCTGCCCTTGTCCTGCTCACCTTGTATGCTGCACAATTAAGCTCAGATGGAATGTAGGATGCCTGTAGAGTGAGACTGTGCTGTGAAGCTATATCCCAAGCTAACATGACTAGCCTGCACAGGGGGCACTACCGGGTTTCCCCTTGCGTATCAATGTACCATATGACTGGGGTATTTTCTGTAATAATTTGAAGGGACCAAAAATACTGAGTATTTTGATAAGGGCAAGCATTCTTCTAAACGTATGTGCTTGCATCTGTACTTGGTGTCCCACACACCTTGCACTGTTATCCCTCCTGAAACTGCTTCTCAAGCAAAGTCTGAGGCACCTGTCGTGACTGACTGCTTTGTAAAATGGAAAGACAGAAGGGGAGACCTGAATTTAGCCATAGCTGTTGTCTCCACCAAGTGATTTCTCTTCTGATAAGCCTCAGTACTGGGATGTGAAATAACAAAGGGAGATGGCACTGGGACCAAAGAGACGTCAGATACTATTGCATCCTTTACATGTGGAGACTTGCCAGGGGTATCATGAAAATCATATTAGCCATGAGACCCAAAAGCCTGGGGCATTTCCTCACAGTGATCAAAATGAGTTGATAACCCTAAACAAATCTAGATATATTTTTTTTCCTGTGGAAGAAAAGCTCTTGGAACTGCTGTGTTTAGTTGACGTCCCAGAAACACAATCTTATGCAAAGGACTCAAGAAAGACTTCAGAATGTTTTCTTGGAATACCAGCTTGTGTAAGAGGCCTCATACTCAAGAGAGAGAGACTCCTGACAATTTGAAAAAGACTATGTAAGGATAAGCAAGTCACCTAAATATGGGGAAATGTGGATACCCTGTAGCCTGTATTCAACTATAAATAGAACTCGACACTTTGAGAACATTGTGGCTAGAGTGGATATTTTATTTATGTTTTTTATTTGATATCTGTTAACCGGGTTGGTTCAACTGAGCCAAGGGCCCATTTTCAGTGGAGACCAGAGGAGAAAAGCTCCAAACAATATACAGACATGCAAAAGACATACAGTAACAACAACTGTCAAAAGTAGAATTGCATAACATAAGGAGATGAGCTCCAGTTTGTAGCAGAAACTCAGTAATCCAATGAAAATTCCATTACACAAGTATACAAAGTAAAAGAGGTACACTCAGTTGTTTAACTAAAGAGTCATAGCTTTGGAATAAGTTCCATCCTTTTGATGCAAGAGGGTGAAATCACTGAATTACACGTCAGAGAGTAAGTGAAATAGGAGGAGATAAATCTAATAGAATAGAAGAGAAGTCCAAAAGAAGGGATGTTGAGACAACAGTGATGTCATGTGGGGGCTTGGCATGGGCAGGACCACAATTTTTGGAGATAGTGTTTTAATTTTCTTTTAAACTGGTGTTTTCAGGAGATATTTCTTATATTGAGGGGGAGTGTGTTCCAGACATGAGCTGAGTACTTGTAAAGATGTCAAGAAGGTGCTTGTAAGTGTGCTGTTGTGTTGGAGAGAGGTATAGTAAGATACTTAGTTGGAGAGGGAGAGGCAGGAAGAGGGATTGTAGAGAAGAGAACGTGTGATATGTAATTCAAGAAGTAGTAGTTGATGACAGAATTCAAGCCATTGAGGTTTCTTTAGGACGTGACAATAATGAGAATTGTGAGGAAGGTTTGGGGCAAATCTGGCTATTTTATTGTATGTTTGGTCTAGTTTGGTCAATAGTGCAGACTGAATATTAGCAAGGATAGGGGCAGCGTAAAGTAGACATGGTAAGAGAAGTGACTGAGCCAGAGAAAGTTTCGAGGTAGGTGTGAGGAATTTCTGATTTCTGTAAAGTAGTCCAGGTTTCTGGTGTTTTTTTTTTTTTTTTTTTTTTAATACATTGTTGAATATGTAGGTTGAATTTTAGTTTGTTGTCGATTATGGTGCCAAGTAGTTTAGGAATGAGGTTCAACTTTAATGATGGTATTGTTGATGGAGGCGATGAGAAATGAGGATTTGTGTTGTGCCAGTGTTCTAGGAAAGACGAGAAGGAGTTTTGTTTTTTTAGGATTTAGTACTAGCTGATTATCGGAAAGCCATGTTTTGACAGATGAGAAGGTGTCCTGAGTCAGTGTTAAAAGATTAGGAATACTGCAGGCAGTGGTGATAAGTGTGGAATTAGGAATACTATAGGCAGTGGTGATAAGTGTGGAATTATCAGCATATTGTAATACAGTTGAGAGTTTACAAGCAGAATGTAGTTTGTTAGTGAAAATATTGAACAAGATGGGGCCCTGGATTGACCCTTGAGAAACTCCTGTGTTGACCTAAAGGAAGGGGGAGAAGACAGTTTGCCAGTGAACAGATTGCTGCCTATTGGAGAGGTAGATGGAAAACCAGTTTACTGAGGAGCTAGAGAGATTGAGGTCTGAGAGTTTAGTTAGAAGGTTAGAGTGAGAGACAGTATCAAAGGCCTTAGAGAGATCAAGGATTAAGCAGGAGATCAACATGTTGCTGTCACTGGCCTCAGCTACTGTTTGGGTGAAGGAAAGTGCAGTGGATGTACTGTGGTGGTGGGGCCTGAAACTATGCTGGCAGGTTATTGTCAAGCAGGTGTTTGAGTAACTGGATATGTATGTATTTCTAAAGTATTTTGGAGATAAGGGGACAGGATGATAATGGGGCTATAATTAAAAGGGTCGGTAGAGTTTCCACCCTTATGTAGTCGGATTGTAAAGAAAGACTTCCAGACATCAAGGGCACAGTCCTCATTAATGGATCTATTTACAAGTATAGAGACAGGGTAGGCAATGGATTCCGCAGCAATTTTAAGAAAGTAAGAAGGCAAATTATCAGCAGAGGGGGAGCAAGGTTTGAGCTTGAGCAGGAGAGATTTGATGTAAGTGGTGGGACCTAGATTAAATGAGAAGCTATTGAAACGTGTTTTGTTGGGGGATGGAGGAGGGGTAGAGGAAGTGTTGTTATTTTGAGTTAGTTTTTGCATTGTTTCTATGAAATGGTTGTTTAGGAGAGTAGCTGTTTAGGTAGCAGTTTTATGTGGGAAGGGGTTGGGAGTAGTAGGGTTGCCAGGATAAAGAAGATTATTGATGATTGCCCAGAGTTTTTTTTTTTTTTTTGGATTATTCTGTGGGTTTGAATGAGTAGAGCACAATAAATTGTTCTTATCATTGTTAACTAGTTTTTAGAAAGGTTTCTGTGCTCTTTGTACTTTTGAAGTAGGGGAGGGGATTTGTTTTTGACCCAAGTTTTCCAGACACACTCTCTTTTATGCATAAAGGAGCAGGCATGTTTGGTGACCCAAGGGGCAAAGGTAGATTTTATTCTGATTTTTATGGTAGGTGCTAGCAAAGTAAGTATGTCTAGGAAAATCTGACTGAATAATTTAACACCTCATTCAGAGGCAAGTGATGAAAGGAGGACCAGCTTATGCTGAACAATATTAGAGTTAAAAGTATCTGGATTGAATTTGTTGCATTAACAACATTCTCTATAGAGGTGGTTGTTGGGAGTATCTTATATATAGGTAGGAAAATGGTCACTTAAATAGTTTAGAAGTGTCCCAGGCTTACAATAAAAGTTGGGATCTGAGGTAAGGATCCAGTCTAAGTGAGATACAGAATTGGAGTTTTTGTTAGTGCGAGTAACGGAGGTGATGAGTTGGTGGAAGCCGTGAAGATGCTGAGATTAGGACATAGTTATAAGCTTAGTCCAGTCTATGTTTAAGTCACCAAGGATGATGGTCTCTTATGCTACATATTGAGCGATCCATGACGGTATGTTCTCAAGGATAGGAATATTGTTCCCTGGAGGGCTATAGATAGAGGCTATGGCAATTTTTTTTGTGAGTTTAGGTGACAGTTTAAAATAAGAAGTTCAGCAGGCTCAAAGCTAGGTATAGAAATGGAGAGTGGGGAAAGATTAAGTTGGTCAGAGTAGAGGATGGCAATGCCTTCACCACTCTTTTTGATTCTGTCAGAGCGAAAGATGTTATAACCTGGGGGTAAGATTTCGGTATTTGTGATATGTGGTTTTAACCAGGTTTCTGACAGGGCTAGGATATGGGGAGGGGGGTGTTAGCAATCCAGGAATGCAGTTCTGTGATCTCATTTACAAGGCACTGAATATTTTAAGTGTAGATATATATAATGCTTTAGGAGAGGGAGAAGGTGTAGGGCGGGTGAGGTGTGAGGTATGTGATTGTGAGAGGTAGTGGCAGGTGGACCTGGGTTGGGATGGATGTCCCCGTCCAGGAGAAGTGTATTTATGAAACTAATAATATGTGTAAAGAAGTCTATATTAGCAGATCTTCAGAGTAGATGAGATTTAAGTGTCTCGAAAGGTGTTAATCTTGAAGAGGTGTAAAAGTGCGAAATAATAGAGAGATGGAGAGATTAGATGTGAGTGGAGAGTGGTACTGTTGATGTGAATGATAGAGAGAGTGGGTGCTGGTCTTTGATAAGAGAGTGCGATGTGGTATGAGGCTGAAAGAGAAAGGAAGAAGAGAAGTAAAAAGATATGCATGGACCGTGATGAAAGATAAGGAGCGAGTCAGATATAAGGAGGGAGTTTAAAGATAAGTAAGAGTAAGTACCAATAAGGACAGTGAGGAACAGGGGAAATGCTTGCATGCAGTAGGGTTATTGAAGATAGAGGTAAGGCAGGACGTTACAGGGAGAGGAGAGATATGTAGTGAGACTTGAAGGGAGGAGATTATGGTAGGAGTGAGAAAGCAGAGAGGATTGTTAACTGGTGAACAGAGTTGATTGGTTTGAGTAATGTGAAGAGATGTGGTGTAGAGAGTACAAATGTAAGGAAAGTGGGGGTGGGTGGGAATGGGGGTAGGGTAGAGGAGCAGAGTGAGCCCGGCCCTGTCGAGGGTGAACAGAGGGGACTGGCACTGGTTTCAGGTAAACCTTGTGAAGGAAACAATCAAACTATGATTGAGTGGAAAAATGCTTAAAGAGTGTAGGGAATGAGAAAGATTGTTTTGGTAGCTGTGTGCAGCGTAGAAAGTCTGTCAGGGGGTAGAGAGAGTTTGTAGTGCAGAGCAAAGTTAAGAGAGGACAAAGGGAAAGAAAGTTACTGAGAAAAAAACTGGAGAGAGGATAAATAGGGGGAAGAAAATTACCAGTACAATGTGACCAAGACACACAAAACCTTAAGAAACACTTGAAATCTAGGTGAATAGGAATGGGATGATAAGCATCTTTTAAATCTAGTTTTACCAGGAAACCTGAAATAAGGAAGAAGAGGTAATGGGTTGTGAAGTGACAATTTTGAATTTAAGTACCATTAGAAAAAGATTTACAAAATAAAGCTCCAGAAGTTGTCTCCAAGAATTTTCTTTCTTTGGCACAAAAACATCCTTGAATAAAATATCACTACACATAGGAGAAACTGATGTCCTTACATTCACTGCTGCAGTATTCTTAACAGATGGGATTCCCTTCCATGGAAGGCCTAACATCTGGTCAATCTACCAAATGCTACTTGTTGCTTTTAAAAAGTATGCTGATCATCGCTCAAATGCTCCTTACATAGCATAGGGCATAAAGGTGACATTCAGGTCTACCATAATCACAACTTTTTTGACACCAGTAAGAACATATATTTTTACCATCTGCCTGTTTTCCTGCATCCATTTTCTGCCAGTTGAACACATTTTCATTCTCCAGCAACTACCTACACCTGCTTGCTGACTTCTTTTGCAGTTGCAGATAAGTGCCGCATTGGGGATTTTGTTTTTTTCTTACTTTTTTGTACTCCTTGAGGTTAATGTCATCCAGCAAGGGTAAATGCCAGGGTGGGAGACAGATTCCCCATAAAGACTGCCATGATAAGTGTCTTTTTTGTCTAGGAGCTTCTCATGACCATATTTCTTGTTCTATTTTTGTCAAACATTCACTCCAAAAACCCTTTACAGTAGACTTTCTTCCCTTTCCTTGTATCTTGAGAGCTAGCATCCTAAGCTTCTTGCTAAATATACAATTGGAAGGAATCTCCTGTCCTGAGGGTCAGCTGTAAGGAAGTAGGTGAAAAAGGTATGATTGGAATCTTCCACTGTCCAGTCTCTGTCAGGTGTTTCTCCCGAGCTCATTACAAACCCAGAGACTGTGCTGTCTGATTTCTCTGCCACAACTGTGTCAAAGGCCGGTAAGGGTCCGGCTGGCAAAACATCCAAAAAGGCTTTGCAGGCATTTGTTTTGGACATTCAGGGGGAACCACAGCTGTTTTTCATAAGAGGCTTAGGGAGAGTTCCTCGATTTCTGGTTAGCGAAGAAGTTCTTACTACAGTTATGAACTGCTGTCCTGGGTCTGAGCCTTCTCAGCTTTCTGGAGGGGACAATCCCTTAAAGAAGAAGCAAAAAATGAAACATATTTCTTCTGCTCCTAGAGTTCCACAAAGTGAGTGGCAGGCCTTCATTCAGGGGCTCTTTGCTGCTTTAATGTCCTTAAAGCCTCTTCATGGGGTTTTGGTTCCTGCTCCTCCTTGGTCCTCTACTCCTCTTAAAAGGCCTAGAGGATTCTTTTGAGGAAAAGTCAGATTCGGATAATGAATCCTAGACTTACTCTACTCATATTCCTTCTCCTTTAGACTCTGGGTCAGAGGAGAAATCTATTAGTCCAGATGTTCATGTCAAAGAAATTTCCTTTGGTGACACACTCTCTTGGATGATGATTTTGTTTTTTTTTTAAGAGGGATTGTGTTCAGGTCTCTGATATCCATAAGAGATACAATGATTTGCTGCAGTTGGACTCTGCTAAACCTGTGGCTATTCCTCCTGTTTTGGCTGCTTTGCTGGATGCTTTTTTCAATGGCTGTAATGCTCCTGTTTCTCTGCCCCCTGCTCCCAACAAGCCTGACAGGTTTTATACGGTGCCTGAGTATTGTTCTTTCCCATATAAATGTCCTGCTGATGATCCCTCTATGTCTGTAGTCTCTGATAAGCCATCTCAATTGCTTCCTTCACCCAAGCTATTGCCTTCTGACAAGGATAGCAGAACTTTGGAAAGGCTCGGTAAGAAGGTTTACAATTCTGCTACCTTAGCTTTTAGGGCTACTAATTATCAGACTCGTATGTCTAGGCATGTGTTGGCTTTTCTTTCTCATGCTTGTCAACTTATTTCTGATTTTCCAGATTCTGAGGGTAAAACTTCTGTTCTTTTCTTGCTAGGGACTTCCTCTCAAGTCATTCGTCATTCTATTAAATGTTGTTATCATGCAGGAGATGCCTCTTCTAGGGCTGCTGTTCAGTGATGAGGAGGTATTCTTGGCTTAGGATTCAACCTCTACATGACAATTTTAAAGCTAAGTTGATGGATGCTCCTCTGGAATCTAAATTTTTGTTTAGGAAAGCTGCTGCTGGTTTGTTTAAGTCCCTGCAGTATAAAGGTAAGGCTTTACAGAAGCTTAAATATGTGTTTGTTTCTCTTTTGCTTCAATTTCAGAGAAACTACCTTACTAAGCCTGCCTTTGTTCTTAGGCAATCCTGCCCTTCTGCTAAAAATAGAAAGTGGCAAACTGGCTCCTCCTGCTAAGGCTTTTCAGTTTTTCAGTTTTCAGGAACTCCAAAGCTTTCCTTTCCAGACAAAGCAGGTGCTGTATGACTCACTGTCTCTTCTCAGCCACATTCCACTTTCTCTTTATGTTTCTATTTCTCTTCCTGTTTGGCTTCAGATCACTTAGGATTCTTGGGTTCTGTCTTTTATTTGTCAGTGGTACTTCATAGTATGGAAAGCCTGTCCTTTTTTATGGGCATTCCTCAACCTCCTCTGCAACAACTTCCCTTTTATCCAGAGGTTCTTAAAAATCTCTTGACTCGGGGTACTATTCAAGAGTTACCAGTGCCCTAAAGGGGGAAAATGGTTCTACTCCAGACTATTTTTAGTGCCCAGTAAAGAGGGCACTTGGAGACCTACTGTAAACCTCTCTCATCTAAACACTTTTCTAAAACTGCCTTTCTTTCGGGTGTTGTCCCTTCAGATTCTGTTTCCTCTCTTGCTCCCTCAGGCCTACACAGTGTCTCTGGATCTCAAGAATGCTTATCTCCTTATTCCAATCCATCTCCTTTTCAGTAAGTTTTTGCATTTCACTGTTGCTTCCTGGTATTTTCAGTTCTGTGCTTTGTCCTTTGGCCTTTCCACTGCCCCACGGGTGTTCACCAAATCCCTTGCTCCTGTGATTGTTTTTTGCAGGCTTCACGGGATCCAAAATTTTACTTACTTAGACAACCTGTTGATTCAGGCATGCTCTTCAGAGACCCTTTTACAAAATCTTCATTTTGCCATTTCTCTTCTTCAGAGCCTGGGGTTCACTAAAATTTCAAAGTCTTCACTGACTCCTTCTCAGGATCATGTTTTACTGGGTTGCAGAATTCAGACAGTGCCAGTGCTTGCATCCCTGACCCCTCCAAAGCCTCAACTCTCATTTCTTTCTTTCAAACTCTTCTTCCTCTGGTTTCAATTACCTTCAGGGAGTTTCTGAGAGCTCTGCATTTTCTTTCTTGCTATACACAGAGGAAGAGTTAGAGAATTCTTTGCAAATTTTGGAAAAGGAGGGCTAAAAAGTTTTAGTGATTGTCTGTATCAGCTTACCTCTTTCATCACACTTATCGATCATCTCTGAAGCACATGGGCCAAAAACTAAATTTCTGTTCAAAGGAGAATTTAAAATCTTGTTTTTATCATCTGTGGGGTTCTGAGAATGCAGCCGTTCAAATCTCCTCAAAAAGTACAGTTGTGTACACTTACCATAAATGTAGATGTTCGAATGTATTCATTGTTGCAGTCATTACATTTGGGTAATCTGCTTGCAGGTTGCCCTCAGATGGCCTGATTAACAAAGTCTTGGGTCCTGCGTCAGTTGCTGTCCCTTCTTCCATGACGTCAGGTTGTCAGGGGTATAAAACCATGCAGCCAACGCCATTACATCAGTTTTTCTTGCCCCAGATGTCAGGTGCCCCCCTAATGGGGAGCAATTAAACATAAAAACTCATAGGTATACCTCCAACAAAAAAGCAAATACACCAAAAAGGCTTTTAAGTATAGTAAAGGAAAGTAGAGGTATAGCCAAAAGAAGTTAGGGGAAAGGAGGGAGGGTAACCAGGACTGCAACAGTGAATACACTCGAACATCTACATTTATGGTAAGTGTACACAACTGTACTATGTTTTTCATGTTTCACTGTTGCATTCATTACATTTGGGTAGATTCCCAAAGCTATGGTTGGGAGGAGGAGTTTAGATAGCATTAGGAGCAGCTATAAGGCCCTGCAAGATTGCAGTGGCAAAGCCAGCTCTGGCTTTAGAGAAAATTGGCAAATGATAATGCTTGGTGAAAGTATGTACAGAACTCCAGGTAGCAGCTTCTAGGATGTCCCTGGTAGGAACGCCTCTGAGACAGGCTGTAGAAGTAGATGCAGCCCTGGTGGAGTGAGGTCTGATCCCCTGGGGGATAGGTTTTCCATGGTGTTTCTAGCAGAAATTAATGCAATGGCTTATCCATTTAGAAATGGTTTGTTTTGAAATATAAAAAGTAGCACAAGCACAAAACCAAGAAACAGAAACACCGGCAATGCTATGGGTTCTGATGAAGCCTGGTATTTGGACTGGGTGAAAGCACTTAACTTGATTGTGTTCACATTGTGTTTTATGACTTTTTGAGGCGAAGCCTTTATTAAATCAGTTTTTAACACTACTATTGCTTGGTTGGAGATCGTTTATAGATCTGTATCCTGTGGGCCAGTGTTTCTATTTCTTGTTTTGAAATAGCCTTCCCCTCTACCCCTGCAGCAAATGCTACCAGCAGTTGTTCAGATTTTCTTTGAGGTTTAGTCCTGTCCAAGTAGAACCTAAGTTGTTTGTGCACATCCAAGGAATGCAGAATCCATTCCCCTTTGTTTTGTGGATTGGGAAAGAAGGTTGGCAAAAGAATGGACTGATTTAGAGCCACACTGGATACTGCCTTGGGCATGAAGGATGGATTGGTCCCAAGTGATACCCTGTTCGCATGAAAGATGATGAAAGGCTCCACTGCCATAAAGGTAAGGGCCTGTAATTCAGATACCCTTCTAGCTGAAGTGATTGCTAAAAGGAAAGCTGTTTTCCAAGAAAGAAATTTTAAGTCTGCAGTAACAGCTGGCTCGAAAGAAGGGAGAGTGAGTTTCTCCAATATAAAGTTAAGGTCCCAGGCTGGGGTTGGAACTCTCCTGGGTGGTCTCAAATTTTTGACCCCTCTGAAGTACTGCTTGAGCAGTGGATGAGAGAAGAGGGGAGGTTCTGTGTTATAATGAGCTGAAATGGCTGAGGCATGGATTTTAATGGAGGAAAAAGACAGAACCTTCTGAAGCATCTCAGTTAAGTATTGTAAAATCTGAGGTAAATTAGGCGCTGTTGTGCTCATCCCTTGAGACTGGTTCCTGGCACAGAATCTTTTCCATTTTTCAGCATAAGATTTTCTAGTACTAGGCCTCCTTGCCTCTAAGATGACATCCATCACAGGTTTGCTGAGGGATGGTAAGTTAGAATTTAAGTAATTAGCCAGGCTGCAAGGTTCAGTGTTAGAAGCTGAGGGTGCAGAATCTGGCTCTCCTGCTGAGACAGCAAGGAAGGAGTCTGAGGCAGGTGCCATGGATATAACCGTGACACACTGCGCAGGAGGGGATACTAGTGTTGGTGCGGCCAGTCTGGAGCAATCAAAATCATCCTTGATTTGTCCTGTTTGACTTTTAGTAGTACTTTGGAGAGCAGAGGCAGAGGGGGGAAGGCATAGACTGATAGGTTTTTCC
The DNA here is from genome assembly GCF_019279795.1 of Protopterus annectens. Lineage (NCBI taxonomy): Eukaryota > Metazoa > Chordata > Ceratodontiformes > Protopteridae > Protopterus > Protopterus annectens. The sequence goes on from NC_056744.1 coordinate 132,586,217, forward strand.
AGCTGAAGGACAGAGCATCCACTTTCCAGGCTTGTTTGTGGGGAGTCCTTGTGCAAAATTTGTCCAATTGGTACTTCTGGGGGGAGGCAAACAGGTCTATATCCGGGCTCCCCCATTCGCTTGCCAACATGCTGAAAATCCTTGGTTCCAGTCTCCACTCATGTGGGTCCAAAAGGTTTCTGCTTAGTCCACCTGCCAGTGTATTTACCTTTCCTGGCAGGAATTGAGCTTGTAGATGCACTTGATAGCTCAAGGCTGTGTTCCACAATGCCATGGCTAGTCTGCAGAGGGGGTAAGAATGTGTACCCCCCTGCTTGTTTATGTACCACATAACCATGGTGTTGTCCATCTTTACCATTAGTTGTCCTGGAAGAATGTAGTCCTTGAAGGCTGTCAGAGCATTCTGTACAGCTAACATTTCTTTTTGATTGATATGTAGGTGCATTTGACTTGGGTCCCATTTGCCCTGAATGCACTTCCCTGCCAGGTGAGCCCCCCATGCATAGTTTGATGCATCTATTGTTAGGTTTGGGTGGCAGGGAGTAGTGTGAAAGGTAATCCCTTGTTTTGGTGGCAGGCCTCTGCCCACCAAAGGAACTCTAGGCATAGGCAAGGTATGATAGGAATCATTGTTTCTAGGCTGTGAGAATGTTGACTCCATAGGCTTTTTAGATACCACTGTAGTTTCCTCATATGCAGTCTTGCATATGGAATTAGAAGAATGCAGGAGGCTATGAACCCCAAGGCTTGCAGTATTTGTCTTGCAGATAGCAGGGTTTTTGTGGCCACTTGCTTGAAGTAGGTTGTCAAATGAGTTTGCTTTTCTGGCGTGAGGTAAGCCATCTGGGAAGTTGTATTCAAGCTTGCTCCCAGGAATGTAATTTGTTGACAGGGTACCAGTTGTGATTTCTTTTCATTTATGGTGTACCCCAGACAAGTTAGAACCCTTTTTACAAACGCCAGTTGATTCAAAAGTATGTCCTGGCTTTCTGTGTGAATTAGACAATCATCCAGACATGGGTATATTCGAATACTTCTTTGCCTGCAAAATGCAATCACTGGAGCTAGGCACTTTGTGAAAACCCTGGGCTCAGTAGATAAGCTAAAGGGCAGTGCAGAGAACTGATAGTGCGTGTAGCCTGGTCATGGATTGAGATTTAGGCCTTATTAAAGAAGTAGGCGTCAATTTAATATTCAAGTCCATAGGCCTGTATACACCCTCAGAAGCCGGTGCCTGCACAGCGGATCCGGACACATCCAAGGTAGAAACATCCACGGGTTCCATAGTTGAAGTATCTCGCGGCATACCAGACTCCGAATGGGTCTCAGTAGAGGCCTGCGAATCAGACGTAGCGGGTATCAGGGGCTGCAAAAACACCTCACTGAGTACCGGCGAACTGCCAACTGGCTTAGGAGAAGCATCGTCGGCAGTTTTGGACCTCGGTGGCCTGTCTGTCTTTATCTTTGCGGTTTTTTGGAATTCCGGTAGTCGGATGGCTAACTGACAACATTTCTGGATAATTAAACCGAGAACCGAAATATTTAGAGGCAAAAATGTACCGACGATGGATAGTGCGCTGATTAAATAAAGCACAAAACTGACAACAAGGTACGTTGTGGTCAGGGCCTAGGCAAGGAATACAGTATGAATGAAAATCTTTATGAGGTATTTGCTTTCCACAAGTAATGCAATTATTAACTTTTACTGACATCAGGAAGGAGCAAGAAAAAGTTTCCCCAATGGGGTACTTAGCTTTTAGTTGAAGACTTCGGTTCTGAAACTCGAAAATGAAAATTTCAGGAGTCGGCCGACCGGCACTTGTGAACTGCTTCTGCTTTGGGCAACGCACGGCAAGAAAGACTGATGTAATGGCGTCAGCTGCATGTTTTATACCCCTGATGACCTGATGTCATGGAAGAAGGGACAGCAACCGACGCAAGACCCAAGACTTTGTTAATCAGGCCGTCTGAAAGCAACCTGCAAGCAGATTACCCAAATGTAATGACTGCAACAGTGAAACATGAAGAACATCAGCACTAGTGGCCATAGCCCTTGAAGTATCAACAGAGTCATAAACACACTATAAACAATGAGTAGTGATTTAAACAACAGAAGAAATTAAATTGTTTAAAGCAGAGTTTTCCTCACAAGAAGATACTGCTGCCAAAACATTCCTCATAAGTTAACAATCAGGCAAGACAAACCTTAACATGAACCTGACAATTCAAAATTCTGAAAATCAAAGTTGTAAAAGCACACATTTTTTTTCCATACTTATCAATAATCGTTCCACCCTTATCTGAAAGTGTTTAATTGGAATCAACTAAAAGGTTTATCATCAGAAGGATTAAGTAAACCTATAGATGCTGAACCAGATTTGGGAAGAGTGTATAAAAACTTAAAAGACTGAGGAACTTTATACAATCTGCCTTTTTAGGGGCAGCTGGCTGACAGTCAGGAAAACTACAGGCAGTAACAGAGACATCCTCCAAGGCAGACAAAACTGGAGGAATGGGTGTAGACTCTGGAAATTACTTCTGCAACAGCTCATAGTAGTTTCTGAGAGACTCAGTGTTCTTCCACTGAAAACACTGGCACATTCTAGAAACAGTCTCAGAGAAAGAAACACCACAGGGAGACTCAGAAACTGAGCTCCCCTAGGAGTCTGAATCAAATATTTGAGGAGAAAACCTGTATAACATCCTTTCATCCACCTGTCTAGATTCAGAATCTTGAATCTCTTCAGGAAAGGATGTTTTCCTCTTTCTTTTACCAGAAACACCCATACAAGGAGGATCAATAGCTTGAATTAATCCCAGAGACAGATTCCGTCCGTCGAGATTTCAGGAGAAGTAGATACATGCTTCTTTTTAACATAAAAAATGGGGCCAAGTTGCCAACAGTGTTATTAGTGGTACCAGCAGGTTCCCTTGAGATTGGCACAACATTCTGACAAAAGAGGGAAGCCTTACCCTGTTTCCTCTCCCAGGGCCAACAAGAGTGGCTCTCCCTTACCCAATGAGTGGACCTCAACAGCTGCAGAGGACACAGCTAACTTGTGGTCAATAGTGGATGTAGGTGTTACATCAGAGGGATTCAGGGTACAAGATGAGTGGGTTTGAGGTACAATAAATGGCCACAGCAGAGTCACCCACCTCTGGCTGAGGCAAATTGCTGGCCCGCTGTGACGACAAAGACTGTTTGCCTAACTTTTTCATTTTGTAGCTGGAAGGAGGACTGACTGTGAGACAAACAGGCACCTTTTTTGGCATGACCATGGAACAAACTCTTTCCCAGGGAGAGCAAGCAGCAAATGCCAGTAAAAACAAAAAAGACTTTAAAAGGTCACTCCCCCCTCCAAGATAAATATAGTAAAAAGCTTTTTCAAACACACCATCAGTCCCACAAGTTAAACAAACACAATTTCTTCACAGAAAAAATGGTTTTCAGTTACTGTAAACAACATTTAAACTAATGGGGAAAAAAGTCTCATGATAGTCCATTAAAACACAAACTCCTAGCTTTGAAATAATTTTCTGAACTGGAAAGCATAAATAAGCAAATTTATTAAATGGAAATTTTTTTCCCGAAAGGGAACTTATCTGGCCAGAAAAGGAACAGCACAAGCGGAGTGTCAATCCTCAAAAGCATCAGAGGAGCATACTCTTCTGCAGCAGTAACTCTCTGAAGAGCTTGGTGCCCAAACTTGTATTTTATTCAGCTCACCTCAAGCCACTTCACAGTTAGGACACTGCCCTGAATGTTTGGAAGCTGGCCAGCTTTTATATCCTTAGCATGATATAACCCATATAGATAAGGCTTGTGCAGCAGTGATCAATAAAATTAACATCATTACATCAGTGCTATACAAATGTAATAATGTAATAATAGTTCCACTCTACTAGCTAAGCAGGACAGGTCTGCAAAGTGGCAAAGGAGACTTTCCTTCCCTTCCTTGAATTCTCTCATCCCATAATTGGCTCCAACTCCTCCAGAAACAAAAAAACCTCCAAACAATGCTTAAGACAACAGGCTTTGTTACTCCCAAGCAGTGGCGGCTGGTGACTTCAAATCAAAGGGGGGCTGCAGGAGACAGTTGAATGGGTGGGGCCAATGGGAAGAGGTGTGGTCAACTAGAAAGGGGCAGAGCTATGTTCAAAATCATAAAAGCTGGGACTTTAATTAAATACGCTGCCCTGGGTGCCAAACCATCATCATGAGAGTCCAATCAAGACAAAATGAAGTGTATAAGAAAAAAAAATATTTCAGTTCATTGGCTACATGACAGCTTACTTAATATCTAGATGGAAACAAAAAGGTTGTGAGGCATGAAAAAATGTATTGCTTTTTTAAAGGCATTACTAGAATGCCAGTCAAAATAAAGTATAAAAAAACAAGCAGCACTCAACTCAAACCACTTCTCCTTGCACTGCAGTTCTAATTATAATTTATATTCAGCTTTATAAAAGTACCAAGTAACATGCTGAAAGTAGCAATCTCTGTGATATCCCCACTTGTAAAAATGTTTCTTATCCAAAAAAGACCTGCTGCCTGACAACAACTATCTACTTGTTTCATGGGTAAATGTATTCAAAATAAAAAATGAACAGCAAACAAGAAACAAGCTCAAGATAAATTGCTGAAAGCATTACTGCACAGGTTATGGATCACATGTGACAGATTGGCATTCTGTTCAGTTTCCGGGTAAAGCCTGCAAAGATGACTGCAAGTCTCCAACAAATGTAATGAGCTTCTGAAAATACAGTAATCCTGTCCTTTATTACAAATACTGCCATATGCATTTCAATACCTAAATCTTATACACTATCTAGTTATGTAAATATTCTCTGCATGGAAATGACAAAATGGCTTTCAATGTTGGTAATTCTTTAACAGTATGCGTATTAAAGCTTACTCGCATCTTACAATCTCAGACAAACTTACCTGATGGTCATTAAAGCATTGCTACTTAAACACAGAGCAACAGGGGCTGCAACAACATGCATTTTCTGAATAAGAAACATAAATCAACAGTATAAAAATATGACAGAAAACCAGAACATTCTGCAAAATCAAGGACAGATGAAAAGCCACTGTAGTACTTGCGTCTACCTTGGATGGGGGGATACTCTGCACACTTACACTGCATAACTACTCCTTGCCTTGCTTGGACACATCCAGAGTCACTACATGGGGGAGTGGGTTGCAACAAGCATGTCACAATTTGAAAGGTCTCTGGCTGACGGTAATGGCCCTGACACATTTGTCATACATCTCAACCTCAGAGCAAGAAATCTGGACAAAGCCATAAACAGAAGTGGGACAAAGGCACAAAAATAAGAACAATTTTTAAATATTGCTCTTACAAACTTAGAAAGGTAATAGAATAGTAGGTCTTGCATTAGTATGAATTTTCTGAAGGGTATGAAATCTGAAACTCAAATGTCTGTCATTATTTTCTAACTTCAATCTTTAAAGATTTGCCACTAATTTGCCAGAAAACAACAACTGTATGAAAAATGGACCAAACATGTGATGCAAAAATATAAAATAGCCACACAATACAGCTGGGAACCTGTCAGAGAAGGGACTCTATTTTAATATTAGTACTGTTAAGTTGAGCAGCTGACAAAATAAGAGAATCTACATGCATTTCTGAAATAAAAGTAATCTATAACTCTGATCACTACACTTATTAATTGTAAACCCTCCACATTTTTTTCCAAAATTGCCATTTTACGAAGGGATTATTAGGGGGAGAGCAACATTTTGTGCCAAAGCTGGGGACAGTTGAGAGGTTTGGATATACTTAATTCTATAAAGCAATTCATTTGTGAGTACCTCTCAACCTCTTAACACAGGAAATCTGGGCAAGGCTAAATACATTGCAGAACATACAGAAAGTACTAAAAATTGCTCTTGTATAAACTTAGCTGGCAGAATAACAGGTCTTGCTTTAGCATGCATTTTTCTGAAGGATATGAAGTCTGAAACTCAATGTCTGTCATTATCTAGCGACTATTCCTAAATGATTAGCCAGAAAACCACACATTTTATGAGGAACAAACCAAAAATAAGAAGCAAAAATCTAGTCATTCTGCGAAAATCTGGACAGTGGAGAGGTACAGTTCAGCCAGGGCTGTCTGAGTTTGCCGACCTTCCCCCCCTCACAAAATCATGGTTGAATGGGGCCTCCCCCTGCAGCCATTCCAATGACCCATTACTTGGCTATTTCACTCCATTTACCATAAACACTGTAATATGCATACTGCTTTACTTCTACGATGATTTGGATTTCATTTAAGTTTTATTTTACATTTTACAGCACAAACACTAATAGATATCTGCTAAACAAAGCAATGCAGTCTCACAATGAAAACAGACTTAGCATTAAAACTTCTCTGTCCTTGAAACTCACATTCATTGAAACAGTATTGAAACCCACATTCAAAGAAAATACATCTGGCCAGTGGCAGATAAAGATTAACTATGGGCTGTTTTCAAATCATAGGCCCCATGCACATGAAACATACATGTGTTCTTTGATACACCTTCCTGATTGTATTAAATTATATTCCTTGTACAATACAGTACAGTTGTTGGACAGCATTTTAAATTTATTGTTTTGAACATTTTTCCAGTAAACAATGGAACAAATTGCATGCAGCAATAATGACAAAATAATGACAAAACTGACCAATTCAGAACATTTCCATCATAAAAGCCTACTCAAACGTCTACAATCCACTAGTATCAGTAAATATGCACAATCTCTGCAGAAGTAAAAGTAATCTAAATAATTCCACATTAAAGAGATATGTAACTAATGAAGAAGTTTGCTGCTAGCAAATAACTTTATATTTCATTGTTTCATCTACAAATAAAATGTATTGCCCTTGAGGAATAAATTACCCATGTTACATTCAAAAAAAATTATAAGCTAGTAATACTGCAATAGGGAATGGATGGCAAACTGATAACAGGATGGTAGTTACTAGGTATCTCCGCCAAAGAGGACATTCTCAGGACTGCAACATCTACCCCCTTTAAAAGTACAACATAGCACAGTATCAGCAATGCATCTACATACTGTGGGAGTAGAACCCATAGCTTTCTGCATCAAAAGAAAGTACACTACCTGCTGTGCTATTAACAATGCAAGCGGACTAAGCATAAGAAGCACTAAACTTCTCTTCCCCTGAAGCTCTTAGCTCCTTGTAAAATCTACTCAACTGTATCTCTCAACATTGCAGCACATGATCACAAGAAATCTGGAAAATGCCAAAATTTATTGGGGGGGGGGGGACAAAAGCCCCAAAACCAGGGCCATATTTTAAACATTGCTTGTATAACCTTGGAAAGTTGCTAGAATAAAATGCTGTGCTTCTGCCACTGCATTTCACTGCCAAGTCTTGAACCCAGGACCCTGTGCACTACAGTCAGAGCAACATACCACTATGCCAAATCAGCTGTTCTTTGAAAGACAGGAAGACTGAAACTTAAATGGCTATCATTTAGTGAATTCAGTTCTTACCAGAGCTCTCGTCTTAGCACAAAACACCTGGACAAAGCCAATAATGGGGGAATACAGCCCCCAAACATAATTAGTGAATTCAGTTCTCACCATAGCTCTCAACCTCTTAGCACAAAAAAACCTGCACAAAGCCAATAATGGGGAATACAGCCCCAAAAATAGGGACACATTTCAAATATTGATCTTATACACTTAGAAAATTGCTAGAATAAAATGTTTTGTGTTACCATGTACTTTCTGAAGAATATGAAGTCTGAAATTCAAATGTCTGTCATTATTTAGTGAATTCAAAATCCAGAAAACCACAGATTTTATGAGGAACAGAACAGAACAAAAATATGAGGCAAAAATCTGAATGCTTTTCACAAGTAGTGGTGGGTAGGGAATTCAGGCTCTTGCTACCTGCACCCAAGGTTGAGGGTTTGAGCCTGAGTTACTCTCTAGCCACCAGTTATAGTTAAACTGGGGCATTTTACACACAGCCAGACAGACAGACAGACAGACACACACACACACACACACACACACACACACACACACATCTTACCAGTCATGACATCCAAAATGTCCAGTATAGTTCTTCATCGTTCAGCCAGCCATGAATCAAAATGCCATTACCGGATTCGATGATGACTGTTCCCGCTCGCAGCATTTGAACAGCCCTTGGGGGTCCAGCTGGAAATGCATGCAGAGCTGAATTCTGATAGGCTGGTAGCACCGACAGTGTTGACATTATCGCGCACGTGATGACATCTGCTGAAACAGCACGAACTTGTAAAACAAAGTGGAAAAAATCTGAAATGAAGGGGTGCTACTCTGGAATTGTGGCACCCCATTATTTGGACCCCAAAACTCGGTAAAAACTGAGTCATCCGGGACGGTTGGGAGGTATGGTGACACAGCATGAATTTCAAAGATCACAAGATTTACATGATTATGTTCCAGTAATTATAAAATATACACTGCATGATGAGGTTGAGGAAAATTAAATGAGTCATGCCAGACAAAATACCTTGGGCTGATATGTAATAAAAGATATGAGTGATTAGGTATAACTATCCTGAGGACATTTATTAAACACTTGATATACTTGCTAAGTTAGTACAGTCATTTTTTTAATTTTTTCGGATGGGGTTATGAGCTCATTCTGTTGCAGATACCAGAGAACCCAGCAGCCATGCTGTCAAATAGCATGCTAACATTCTAACATTTAACTAGTGTTTCATTAGTGTAATGACTGACACTCAGCTGTGCTTCTTTCAATGACCACTGTGTTACTACATGGCTAAGGTTGACTGTCTTCCAGTTATCTGCATTACAATACCATTTTGAGTTGCTCCATTTGTGAGAGAAAGTGGAGACCAAAAAAAGTGTCAAAATCATGGAACAATGCTGCAAACCCTAATTAGACCAAGAATTTCACCTATTTAAAAATGTCAAAGAATAAATGCAGGCAGGGAAAAGCACAATCACACGAGCTTCTTCAAGGTCTTTCTGTCAGGCATTTTAGAGGTCTATGAGTAAGGTAAAAAAAACAGGGTCAGTTTTCTTACCTTTAGCAATAACCAAATTCTTCAGTATTCTCACTACATCTATTGTTTTTACTAGGGGGTGCCAGTATTCTCACTACATCTATTGTTTTACTAGGTGCCAGTATTCTCACTACATCTATTGTTTTTACTAGGTGCCAGTATTCTCACTACATCTATTGTTTTTACTAGGGGGTGCCAGTATTCTCACTACATCTATTGTTTTTACTAGGGGGTGCCAGTATTCTCACTACATCTATTGTTTTTACTAGGGGGTGCCAGTATTCTCACTGCATCTATTGTTTTTACTAGGGGGTGTCAGTATTCTCACTACATCTATTGTTTTTACTAGGGGGTGCCAGTATTCTCACTACATCTATTGTTTTTACTAGGGGTGCCAGTATTCTCACTACATCTATTGTTTTTACTAGGGGTGCCAGTATTCTCACTACATCTATTGTTTTTACTAGGGGGTGCCAGTATTCTCACTACATCTATTGTTTTTACTAGGGGGTGCCAGTATTCTCACTACATCTATTGTTTTTACTAGGGGGTGCCAGTATTCTCACTACATCTATTGTTTTTACTAGGGGGTGCCAATATTCTCACTACATCTATTGTTTTTACTAGGGGTGCCAGTATTCTCACTACATCTATTGTTTTACTAGGGGTGCCAGTACTCTCACTACATCTATTGTTTTTACTAGGGGGTGCCAGTATTCTCACTACATCTATTGTTTTTACTAGGAGGTGCCAGTATTCTCACTACATCTATTGTTTTTACTAGGGGGTGCCAGTATTCTCACTACATCTATTGTTTTTACTAGGGGGTGCCAGTATTCTCACTACATCTATTGTTTTTACTAGGGGTGCCAGTATTCCCACTACATCTATTGTTTTTACTTGGGGTGCCAGTATTCTCACTACATCTATTGTTTTTACTAGGGGTGCCAGTATTCCACTACATCTATTGTTTTACTACGGGTGCCAGTATTCTCACTACATCTATTGTTTTTACTAGGGGTGCCAGTATTCTCACTACATCTATTGTTTTTACTAGGGGGTGCCAGTATTCTCACTACATCTATTGTTTTTACTAGGGGGTGCCAGTATTCTCACTACATCTATTGTTTTTACTAGGGGGTGCCAGTATTCTCACTACATCTATTGTTTTTACTAGGGGGTGCCAGTATTCTCACTACATCTATTGTTTTTACTAGGGGGTGCCAGTATTCTCACTACATCTATTGTTTTTACTAGGGGGTGCCTTCTTTTCAGTTGACTAAAGTAAGACTGTTTTTTTTATATAGAGACATAGGATTTTGCAGGACAAACCAAACACAAGCAGTGCAAAGGACTAGACTTAATTTTTTTATGTCAAAATAAAAATTTGTTCTTCTAGAATTTATATAGTTTCAGTTATTTCACATAATATATAAATACTGAAACAAAAAAAGCATGGTGGTGTTCTTCACAAAATATCCAAGAAGACTTGGAACATACATCTCATACTCGTTTGTTTAAGAGGATAACTACAGTATGCAGTAGAGAAGAGGGGTTCTATCACCAATTTTAGCATTAGATTTAAACATCAAGTGATTAAAGTTGATTTATGGACCTCAGCAGTCTTATAGCAGTATACCAAATAAGCATATTAGTCTATCAGCTAAGCATGGCAGGATTTTCTTTTTAATAAAGATTTTTATACAGGGATTGTATAATCTAAGTGCTTTAACAGTATGTCATGGCATGCTCAGAACATGGCTCATTCTTAGGATGGTCCGACAGATTTCAGGGGCATAAACAGTTTGATCTCCTGGCTAAATACTACCTGTCATTTTCCCTGTCATCACAGCAAGTTCCAGACAGTCTTCCAAAAAGGTCCGCACCACAGCCACTGGTCAGGCACAGCAAGTACTTTGTAAATCTGAGCAAACGTGCACAGTATGACCTTCTAAAAATAACTTCAGCAACTCTGCAAGCAAATCTTCAACTTTCCAGTATTAAGGTAGCTACAAAGACCCTTGCCTTTTTACTTATTTATTCAGTTTTGGTGAGCAGCTGGGCTGCTACAAGGACTATTTCAGCTTTGACGCAGGCCAAAAGGCAACAACAGGATGGTGACATCGAGTGTATAAAAACTGGAACAATGGACTTACATTACCATGCACGCATGTACAGGTACGGCACAGTATAATGCATGCAAACAGAGTCAATGTAAGAAGATTTGTCCTCTTAAGCAAAATGATACTGTTCAGTAACTGTAAGAGAACAAAAAAAATCAAGTCTGGTAATATAGTCCAGCAAGACAAAATAAAAACAGAACAGTGATATTAAGACACAGTTCCTGTTCTTACTTAAGAAAACACGGGCCATCATCAAATCCCGTTATGACAGGTTAGAGTATACTGATTTATTTAGCATTTTTCTTCGACTAATAATGAAGAAAAAAATGTGTGCAATTTCACATAACTTTTTGCGTTATAACTCAGTACGGCTTATTGTATAAACGGCCATTTAATGTGAATGGAAAGAGGCATTTTCGATTGGTAGATTTTTTTCAAAGTAGGCAAATTAAATTACACAACTTATTCAACTGAATTAACAGAGTGAAAACAAGACTGAAAATGTGGGATGAAGTACATATGAAGTAACATGTTAACATGCAGTTACTTCTATACACTAACCAAACAGGTGAACTTGCCAGTGTGATAAATGCTCACAGATACCACTGTGAATTAAGAAAGATTCATGTAAATGACATACTGAGAACTGACTTCCAAACTGGAAGAAACCATGCATATCCTAAAAAATGAGGCCTACATCTGAAAAGGTGGAGATGGCAAAGTAATCAACATAGACATCTCTCTTTTAACTCCAACTCTAAAATTTAGATCAGATAAAAAAAATAATAATAAAAGGGGAAAAAAAACATGCAATTAGGTTCGACATACTTGGAAGCGGATAATGTACTGCCAGTGTGATGCCCTACTGTCAGCAGGTTCTATGTGGGTACACTCCATCTAAGCTCCAGCTGTGCTTCTTCCAGACTTCATGGTCAAAGATCATGGCAGGCAGCTATAACTCATGATTAGCAGTAACAGGTAATGAGTCTTGAGTTTTCAAGGGGAGAGCTCCAGTAATGCAGAGTTTAAGCAGCAGGGAAAAAGAACCAGAGAGTGAAGTGGGGCCTTAGGGCATGTGACTTCTGCAGAGTTTTGTTCACGCACTAGCAGTCCAACACGAACACCAGCTGAGAATCTTCAAGTTCTAAACCAGTGGTAGCAGCACTGCTTCTCATACATGTCCGCATTCTGCCTTTTTAACACATCCTGCATGCAGTTAGACCAGGAGGAAATATTTCACTTTAAGGAAGTCAAATGCAGAGAAGAGCGAGAAAATTGATGCATGACATTATCCCGGTATTAATGATTGTGAGAGTTTTAAAGCATATTTAAAAATAATCAATTGAGACATTAGTCATGTGATGCATCGTATGTTTCGGTAATTGTTTAAATAGTGTGAGATAAGTGTATACTTCAATCTGATAAAGTCTCAGAGATAAAAGTGCTTACAACAATGTTATTAGAAGTTTTAGTGTGTTTTTGATGATTGTTTTATTTTTTGATTTTTTTTTTATGTTTTTCCAAATTATGCAGATAAAAGCTACCTTAAAAAAACATGTTTTATTTCCTAGACGCATCTCTCCTTACAATATATATGTTATAAGTTTCATTCACACACACACACACACACACACACACACACACACACACACACACACACACACACACACACACACACCTGCTTTACCCCACAGTGCTTTGACAAACGGGTCAGTAGCCTCGACATAAAGTTAGCTCCTCCCATTCATTACGATCACCAGAGGAAAGGCTACCTTGATGAAAATTTCTAATTAGAGCATCCCCCCAACTTTCTGCCTCAGGAGAGGGCAAAGCACAGGTCTCATGAAACTTAGTACCATAGTCCATGATCTCCAAGATATACCTCTGATCTGTGGTGCTTGGGGTAGTAAGAGACCCCTCAATATACATGGACATCTGAAATGGCTGTGCAATAATATGTGAAGGCACCAAAGCTGCCTTTCTCTTCGTCTCCTTCCTTGGTAACCTGTTGGCATTGGACCTATGTCTTACAGTGCCATATCATGTCTTTTGTGATACCTGGAACCAAATAAAAGGTTACACTGCCTCTTTTGTGATACCTCGCCAAAAAACATTTTAGTATAAGCCTACCTTTAAATGCCTTATGCCTGAATGGATTGAAAAAGGAATATCATGGGCTATGGCCACAACTGCCCAAAAGTAAAGCCTTTGAAGCTACCCTTTAGTCATCAGTTCTTCCTCTATCCCTCCACCTTTTGCAGCCTAGTTTCAATATACACACTTCCTCTACACCTGAGCATCAGATGCCTGCCTGGTTACCACCCTCAAATTTTGTAAGGTGGCATACGAAAGTTATGCCTGTCACAACTCCCTTTTTCTCTTTCTGTGGTCCTTCCCAATTTCTCCTTCAATAGGAAGTCTAGTATATTTTAATTTTTTGACAACAGTGACTCAAATTTAGGCTTAATGCTAAAACAACCTCTTTATCTGGCATAGCCCTTCAGAATAAATCCAGTAGCTTTTGATACCAGTGGCTGAAATTCACACCAACTGCTATTACCCACTTCTTTTCTCTGAAGCAACTACATCACTAGCCTCTCTGGGAAGTGAGGTAACTGGGCGCAAATTCCCTATGATACAGTCCTCATAAGTTTGTCTCTATGCCTTGCTGCATGTAACTACATGTACACGAGGTAGAATATTACCAAAGTCATTTCCTACCAGGACACCTGCAGGGACAACAACAAAGTCTGCCTCCTGCTTATCTCTTGACCCCTAAATCCAAGTGAGCCCTGGTATATAGCACCTCGAAAGATGCCTCTCATGGTCCTTACTGTAATGGACTGCTAAGGCAAGTTTTGTTCTTCTCTAACTGCAGGATTAACAGAAGTCATATCTCAAACAGCACCCCTCTTAGCAATAGTTACCTTACCCTCTACCAGGGAAAGACCCAAGCACTTGTCATAATCTGAAACACCTGTAGTTTCTAGACAGCTCACTAGTATCGTGGTGCTACTCACTGTTAGCTCCCTTGTCTGGTTTTTATTCTCCACCCTGATTCTGCGGACATTGGAATCCTACATATCCCCACTTATTTATATTGGAAACACTTAACCATAGAACCCTGATGTGTAACAGAAGCACAGGCTTTCCCTTTTGCCTTTGAAACCTGTTGCAATGGTTCACTTACTCAAAGGGGTCCTTATACACATGTGTAGTACTAGGCCACGGTGGTGCAGCAGTTAGCGTTGTTGCCTCACAGCAAGAGGTTCTCCAGTTTGATTCTCAGCTAGACCGTCTTCTGTGTGGAGTCTGCATGTCCTCCCTGCAGTTGAGTGACGTTTAAAGGCATGCAGGTAGGTGCGTGCGTGAATGGGTGTACCTTCTTTGAAGGTTGGGCACCGGGCTGGCACCTCGGCACTGTAAAAATCCACTGCCAATCATTAGCGGACTGGAGCTCCACTGTGGCGACCCCTAACCGGGAAAAAGCCAAAAGACATTAGTTTTAGTACTAGGTAAACCAGTTTTGTGCAGTTTAATGTACTAGATAAACCAGTTTTGTGCAGTTTAATGTACTGCATTGTAAACACAGTCATTTTTATTTATTTCTTCAGCTGAGATACAATCATGGTCATTCAACTACATCTGTGCATACTAAGCTATAATACTGAGTGTTCCCTTATCATAATACTTCTTAAGCTTTCAAAATCAGTAACTTGACATCCCCTCACCTAATCATG